>NW_028170776.1:0-27255 GCF_963971535.1 Notolepis coatsorum | reverse complement strand
CCTGGAAAGTGACGATGATGGCGTCTCGCCGACCGTACATCAACCTGCGGTGTGTGGTGGAGCACAGGTTCTGAGTGTGAGCGGTCACTACCACTTGGTTTGGTGTTCTATCGCTATATGTTCCATTCCTCACCACACCCACACTGTAAAAAATAAATGTTTTTTCACAGGAAATTCACTGTATTATTTTACAGATTACTTTTGTTTTTCGACGTGTAAATGCCATAAAAATACAGTAAATTACCTTTTATCAAAATATTAACCATTAAATAAAGGTTGTAATTAGGGATGTCCGATATTATCGGCATACCGATACTATCGGCCGATATTGGCATAAAAATGTGATATCGGAAAATATCGGTATCGGTTTTCAATATATTTTTGTCTTTTTTTCTTTTTTACATTTATTTAACCTTTATTTACCCAGGCAAGCAAGTAAGAACAAATTATTATTTTATTTATTGTCAAAGTATGCATAATGTTGTGTTAATTACACGACAAGAGATATGTAATGTTAATTACCTGAAATTATTCAGTTTTTTGGGGGGGAAACCCTGAATATATCAGTATCGGTTGATATCGGTATCGGAAATTAAGAGTTGGACAATATCGGTATATCGGTATCGGTAAAAAAGCCAATATTGAGCATCCCTAGTTGTAATCTGTAAATGTATTTGATTTTACTGTAATTTGACAGTAAGTATTTGGCAACCATTGATGCCAGACATTTACAGTTTTCTTGCAAAAAAATTTCGTACAGTGCAGGGTTAACTGTTCCATCACCGGTGATTTTTGTCCAAGCATCGGTAAATGATAAATGGACTGCATTTATATGGCGCCTTTATGCAAAACAATTTACAACGTATGTCTCGGGCCACCATGCAAGCGGTTAGGTGTTTGAAAGTGTCTTGCTCAAGGACACTTCGATACGGTGTCGGGAGGAGCCGTAATTGAACCAGGAACCTTCTCATTACCGGACGACCAGCTCCTGAGCGCCACTAGTTTAATGCGTTTCCCATTCGACGTCAACCATGTTTGACGATGAGGTTCAGTTCCTCTAATGTTTCTAGAACCACATCAATCATGTGGTTTTATGTCTGTAATAAATCTCCATAGATATGATCTGCCACTGCCTGTCCCGATCAATAACATGCTAATAAGCTAATCTATATTTCTATGGGGGGAGGGGTTACAGTAGAGAGGAGGTTAGAGAAGCAGGCCTGTTGTGACCCAAAAGGACCGAACCGGGCCGGGGAATTCTAGGCAGGCGAAGTGAGAGTGTCGCTCTCGCCTCCCTCGACAACTACAGTCAGAGTGCCTTTGAGCAAGGCACCGAACCCCCCAAATGTTCCAGTGTATATATACTCAAAGGCTAGTAGGGGGCTCATCAAAGCGCAGCAGGCTATTCTCAGTCCTCGCACCGCAACGGTGGAACGAACTCACCACAGTCAGGACCAATTTTCCACTGTTGACTAAAAACACACTTCTTCAAACAATATCTGAAATCAAATAAAAAACAAACCTTCTGTACTATTATGTACCTTACTACTATGCTACTATACTTATACTACCCTACTACTATCATACTAATATGTCTATACTACTACGGTATGCACTCAGAGTGTAATGCTCAAGTTCGACACTATTTGACAAACAATGCCCCTGACCCTTAGCTGCCATAGATGTACCCCTCCTGCTGACTTGTTGTTCACAATCTTGTATGTCGCTTTGGATAAAAGCGTCGGATAAATGACTAAATGTAAATGTAATGTAGTAGACATGTTGCACTGGTCAGATCTCAGATGTGAACATTTACCGTAGGTGCTAGTCCTGAAATATTACGGGCAACAAATCACTTAGTCGACTATTCTATGACTATTTGTCGACAAAGACAATTTTTTTTAGTCAAGGAGGACAGCCCACCACCATCATCTTGCCTCCTTTTCTTATAACTAAATGAAGTGTTCCTTTATTAATCCCCAGTGTCATAGCAGCATGGAACAAAGTGCATAGAACAAGTGCAAATAGTAATGATAATAGTGATAACAGCAGTAGTACAGTAGTAGTGAACAGTGGTGGTAGTAGTAGTAGTAGAGTGTCAGGATTCAATCAGACAGTAGTAATAGTGATGATGGTATACAGTACATGGTCCACACCGTAGTAACACACTGCACCAGAGTCCATGCAGTGTTTATTAAATAGTCCTAACAGTTCTCAAGTTTACCAGCTGTTAGCTCTCTAGCAATTGGCAGCGGTCCGTGCAAGCTTGCATTTCCTACAGTACTCGAAATCCTATAATGTTTGGAGCAGGATAAGCAATTAATGAATAGAATAGAATAGAAGTGAGGCGGCTGGGTGGCGCAGTGGGCAAGGCGCTCGCCACCAACGCAGGAGATACTGGTATCGAGCCCAGCTCTCGGCGTTGCTTCCGGCTTGGCCGGCCGTCGTACTGACACAATTGGCAGTGTTAGATGGTGGGAAAGCCGGTGGGTGGGTCCTGGTCGTTGTAAACAGCGACTCCTACAGTTCGGTCGGGGCGCCTGCTCAGCGAGGAAAATTATCTAAGGGGGGTAGTGTGATCCTTCCACACATTACACCCTCTCAGTGAGAATCCGCGCTGCCAGGTGAAAAGAAGCGGTTGATTGGCTACACATGTGTCGGAGGAAGCATGTGATAGTCTCCGCCCTCCCAGACAGACTGTAGGGGGTAGGTGCGCAGCGACCAGGAAGGGGATTGGGAATTGGCATAACGACTAACATTGGGGTGGGAGAAAAACGGAGGAAAAAGGAGGAAAAAGGAGGGGGGAAAAGATTAAAAAAAAAAAAAAAAAAAAAATAGAATAGAAGTACTTTATTGATCCTGAGGGAAATTCAGCACTACAGAAGATCGCTCACAATAAACATTTAGGTAGTGTCAAAAATCACAAATAAGAATAAAAATACAGTCAGGGATATACATTCTAAAATATGTATTATACATTATAAATGACAATACAGTCTAATGATAATGGATTCAAAAACACTGCTCCGTTATTTCCCACAAGGCCTGCCGAGGACGTCGGATGTATTGTATCACGAACAAGGCGTTCTTCGTGTGCTCGCTCAAGGACACGCGCAGATGGCACAGAATTCATAAACAGACATAAACATGTGTTCGTCATTCGGGGAGGCCGCAGAGGTCACAGTTCACGAAGAGGAGGCGGTGTCAAAAAGTCAGCAGGGTAAAAGTTTTCGGGGCTTTTATACGTCACCCAAGGTGCCCGTTCTGCCAGCGTCACGACGGCAGATGGTGCTCATTTTAAGGAGCTGTTGTATTACTTAAGCGACCCAGGGCTATCTAGACGGCCGTGATGACAGAACGGTTTGATTAAACAGCCTGTTCCTGAAAGTCATCTTAAGAAAGTTTGTCTGCATCATTTTATGCTGAATATAAAAGCACTGATAATGAGTGCTTCAAAGTGCTTCACAGCTGTAAAAAAAAGAAAAAAGGCACAAAATTAGCAAAATAGACAGAAAATAGACAAAGTCAAGGTAAGACATAGAACACCCGTGGTGCTTTGGCCTTCTGCGGGCCTGGGCTTGGGGTTCTCGTGGGCCGGGGGCCTGGCGGTCGGGCGGGGGCGGGTGGGGGCTCTGGGTGCTCGGCTCCGCGCATGGTGGACCAGGATATGGGGGTGTTCTGTCTCTCGGGGAGGAGGGCGGGAGGGAGGGGTTTCTCTCAGGGGGATCAGAGCGGCTGGGCTTTGCATGGCGGGGGCCCTGTGTGTTGGGGGGTCGGTGGGCGTGGGGTGGGGCTCTCGGGGGCATGGGGAATAGCAGGCTTGGCTTGGTGGGGGGGAGTCCCCTATCCTCTCCTCTACGGGGCCTGGCCCAATTGATTCAAGGGACCCGTGTCGCTGGGGGCCTGACTGCGCGCGCAGCGGCCTGGGATATGGGGGGCTCCTATGGGCTTAACTCAGGGGGGGAGGATGTCGGGGAGGGGGACCATCGTTTCCGCGGTTTGGCCCGGGAGAGGGGGGTCTTGGATGTTGTGGGGTCGTCAGCCGTGGGGTGGGGTGCTTGGTGACATGGGAGGTAGCGGGCTTGGCTCGGTGGGGGGGAGTGCCACCCCTCGAACCTCTGCTGGGCCTGGCCCAATCAAATTCAAGGTACCCGTGTCGCTGAGTGCTCGGCCCCGGGTCGGACGGCCCTGGGATGTGGGGGAGTCCTGTTTCTGGGGGTGGATGGCGGAAGGGGGGGGGGGGTCCCTCTCATGGAGTTCTGGGAGGCTGAGTGCGGCCGAATTCAAGGGGCCCATGTAGATGTACTGTTGTGTTGTTGATGTCATTGTAGGTATTGTGTAAGTGTTGTTTGTCTATAAATGTTAATAAAAAATGTAAGTTTAAAAAAAAAAGACATAGAACACCAAATCACAGTTCTTCACATGTGTTTAAATGCAGGAGGAATTACGATGCAGAACACTGAATATAAAGTTGATCTTCATTTACTCTGGATTTGGCTAGAGGTAACAGATTGGATATACACTGGATACACAGGTTGGCACCTTGCATGGTTGCCTCCGCCGTCGGTGTGTGAATGTGTGAGTGAATGGGTCAAATGTGAGGAACAAATTGTAAAGCGCTTTGGATAAAAGCTGCTATATAAAAATGCAGCCATTTACCATTTACAGCAGCAGTTTGACGTCCTAAACTCCAGCACAGAGGAGCTTATCCGTGGACGGTCTCTACCTTATCCGTGGACGGTCTCTACCTTATCCGTGGACGGTCTCTACCTTATCCGTGGACGGTCTCTACCTTATCCGTGGACGGTCTCTACCTTATCCGTGGACGGTCTCTACCTTATCCGTGGACGGTCTACCTTATCCGTGGACTACCTTATCCTTGGGATGGGTACCGAATTAGGTACTTTTAAGGGTACTACCGACCGAATCACGTCGGTACTACTGAGTACCGATTCACATGAGATCCGTCGGTGCCACATTCCGGTACTGTAGAAAAAGAAATATTCAAAAAAAAACGTTTACTTAAAAAAAAGAATAATAATAATTTACAAAACGAAACCTATGAAGTGTGCCACACGTTCACGCGCACAATATACGCTTACCTAGGATTTGACTTGATTCAACAACAAAACAAAGCAGTCGGGGCAATGGCAAGCCGAAAACGGTCGCAAGTGTTGTTACACTTTACAAAGCTAGATGCAGACAACGCTCGCTGCAATATTATATATTATATAATATTATGATAATAAATTATTTGAAGTTTGGATTTTTTTCTTTTTACAACTGGGGTAGGTAGACTACATGTTTAGAGACTAAAGTACAGAAAAAAGGTACCGTTGGGTACCGGTGTCGTTTCACAGGTACCGGTACCGGTATCGGTTCAAATGTGAAAGGTACCCAACCCTAGTGGACGGTCTACCTTATCCGTGGACGGGCCAAATCCAATAAGCTACAGTACGTGCGGCTCCAAGCAGCCTTGACAGAACTACGCTCTGTCTGGCTCACTCTCCTCTATTATGGCGTCTTGAGTTTTAAAGGTAGAATCCACCCTAAAATAGAATTCACATATGTTGTTTCTAGAGTACTGTTTGCACAGCTTGAGCTCACACTCCTACGCAGAGCCGTCTCCGTGCCCGTACGCCACACAGCCTGCTAAACAGCTCTGCCCCCCCGAGGGAGTCAGTCTGTACCAAGTCCAGACCATCCATACCAAATTAGTTTGGGGAAAAAATGCGGCTATAACATTGAATTGGGTGCAGCAGAGTATCCCTAATAATAAAAAATTAAGCTTGTTTGAATATTTATGAATTATGCAGCGATGTAGTCATCGGAAAAGTAAACTGACACATATTTCCTGTGTTATTTGTTATTAATTGAAAATGGGGGACCCTGATGTAAACAAGACGAAAGTCTTTCTCTGGTCTGCATCCCCTTAACAATTGTGTGTATTGAGCCGTACTGTATTGTACCCATTCTGCAATCTGTTAATCAAATGTTCAATCAATCAATCAATCAAGCAAGCAATCAATCAATCAATCAATCAATCAAGGAAGCCATACATTTACAGCTACATTCACATTCACAAGGCTGCACAGACGCCGTGACGTTTTTATTTCTCATTTTCGGTTCTTATTTATAAAAGAATAAAAAAAATATGGAGGGAATAATAATATAATATTATTTATTCAATATGTCAAGGGAAAATAATACCAAATCATATGAGTATAGGTAGCACCGGTTAGTTTACTTCCTCTTTAAAACTAAGATTCTACTTGCCCACAAAGTCAATCACTAATTCATTGTCACTGGACCTTCTCCAAAAAGTCATAAATCACAAATTCAAGTCTTGATCCTCTCATTTCCAGCTTCGAGACACAGTTGTCTGTGTTTATTGACTTAACTGCCCAAGATCATTGGAATAGCAATAAACTCTGTGTTAAGGTGGATTTCCCCTTTAACCATAGAATACCAATAGATTAGATTAGATTACATTACATTAGATTAGATTCAAATGTCATTATACAGCACAAGTACAGTACAACAGAAATATGTTTGGCATCCAACCAGAGTGAAAATGTAACTGTAAAGTGCAACAGTAATATATATATATACAATGTACAGGTGATTAAACTGGGAATAGAATATATAAATGAGTACTACTGAGTAATAGTGCTAATTAGATGTATGCACAGAGTTGTAGGTATATAGAATGATTATATGCAGGTATATTCAAACAGATATGTATATACAGTAAATATAAATGTATATATATATATATACACGGCGTATATAGCCCTATTGTACATGCTATCATATGGAGTTACAGTATATGGGTAGACTACAGTATGAGCTAGGTAGTTAAGATTATTATGATTACTATGATTACAGTGTACACAATACAGCCATTGTGAGGAATTATTGCAATCACTGTTTTGTCCCCGGGGACGTGTTCTACACGAACGGAACGCCGTCAACAAAGACGTAACGCTGCCCTCTTCTCACAAACCAATTAATAATAAGCAAAGTATTCACACGGTGTCCTCGCGGTGCTTTTACAGCGACCCAGGGACATGCTGCAGCATAATGGTGTTAATCGGGGACCAGGGCCGCTTCTAGCTTTTTGGGGGCCCTATAAAAAATGTTGTTTGGGGGACCCTATTTTGTGAAACTATAAGATGAGATAAGCGATAAGATATTCCTTTATTGATCCCCTTGGGGAAATTCAGGCATCATAGCAGCATGGGGGAGGGTGGAGGGGAGGTACAGGTAGTAAAAAGCAGTGTAAACAATATAACAAATCAATATGCTTAACATAACATAATTAACTCTGGACATGTGCATAATGGTCAACAAGGTGCGAGAGGAGGGTATGTGTAACAGATGGTACCGCGAGGCGCAGTTATGATGGACTCCAAGTGTTGTGAAGTGACTGGGGCGAGTAGCGGTACTGCGAGTTAAACGCACTCTCCCTTTAAAAGACACATAGACACGTTGCCAAGAAGTGAATTCACCTCTTGGTATAGCGGTCTGTGCTGTCGACCCGTGGTGCGGCCGGGCAGACCACGGGTTCGAAACTCCCTCGGGGCATCGAAGTTTAAGTCAACTCCTCCTTATTACCACCCAATCAGTGTACATTCTGAGGTGAGACACCTCCATCTTGTCCACCGCAATATATTGATATATAAATTATAAAATAAAAAAAATTGGCATATAGGTACTTTCACTCAACGCACAGGAGTGCTTGGCTACCTACCAAGAGAGACTGGTCATTTTAATAAAAAATATATATTTTTACCGCATAGTGCTATATGCCAAGAAACGGCCCTGTCTGTGGGACTACAACAGGATGTGTTCACTTGCAAAAAGGAAAATAATTAATGTATAACGATTATTTAGTTCCGGAGCTGCCCAGTCCTCCTGGCGAGAGGAAGTGTTGGCAGTGAAGAACAAAAAGAGAGAGATAGAGAGAGAAGACGTGGTAGAGATTTTAGCAGGACTGGCTATAGTCTCTGTGCGCCGTGATGACGCGCATGGAAGACGCAGAAAGACCCCACGCTGGGCGGATTCAAAGAGCTCTACATACCGGTGGAATACACAGAAGACCTTGTCGCGCTGCCAAACCTGCATCCGGAAATAGCATTTGTTGCTCACTCCTCCTGGCTGGCTGTCACAACCGTTTTGGTTTAAATCAACATTGGTTTGACGCTATATGAATCAACTGGTTAATAAACCAATCCTGTCACATTTCCTGACATGCTGATGATGGTGTTCCTCAGCCTTGTGGCGGAGGAGGGCACCGTTTGATATTCATGTCACTGTATAATTTCTCACGCAAAAACGATGCGGGTTGTCAATCGAAAAGATATTTCGGGGCTGACATTCAAAACGCCCATGCAAAATATGCAAATGCAATCAGAGTGAGTGGGCCTCTATAAGTGCCCACTTTGGGCTCAGAAACTGACATTCTGTAAAATGAGATTAGCCTACTTAGTTTAAAGCGAGAACGTGTATTTAAAAAATTAAAAAAAAAAAAAAAAAAAAAGTATTAATTAATCAAGTTGTGGAGTGTGCACAGAGTAAATTGAGACCACTGGCACATAGCTCTCACCTTCGCTGCTGTAGCCTCAAAACGGTCTGGTGAGACACAACACCGAGGGCGGCAAAGGGGAGCGCTGTGCCGAAGCACCAGTGGTCTCAATTTGCTCGGTACGCACTCCAAAACTTGATTAATTAATAGGATTAAAAGGGGAGAAAATACACATTGCCGCTCTAATTGGCCCTTCAAGAGCCCCCCACCCCTCCTCCTCCCAGCAACCCAAGAGTATTATTCACCATGGATTGTTTAGAATGCAAAATGGACTGCATTTACATATAGCGCTTTTATCCAAAACACTTAACAACTCACATGATTCACCCGTTCACTCACACACTCACACACCGACGGCGGAGGCGACCATGCGAGGTGTCAACCTGCTCATCGGGAGCAATTAGGGGTTAAGTGTCTCACTCAAGGACTGCTGTGAGGGGTGGGAACCAGGGAACCAGGGAACCTTCCCATTACCAGGTGACCACTCTACCGCCTGAGCCACTGTCTTTAGAAGAGACTGTTATTTAACCATAGAATATAGGGCTCTGGACAGAGCTGTGAGGGAAGGAGAGAGCTTCTCCTTTAGAATAGAATAGAATAGAATAGAATAGAATAGAATAGAATAGAATAGAATAGAAATACTTTATTCATCCCGAGGGAAATTTGGCACTACAAATCCAATAAAGTGCAATAGTAATAATATACAATGTACAGGAGATTAAACTGGGTATAAAATATATAAATGAATACTGCTGAGCGTAGTGCTAATCAGATGCATGTACAGAGTTGTAGTGTTACTATGTACCGTATATATATTGAATTGTGTAATAATAGTGAATTGAATTGTGTAGAACACCCATACGTAAACCTCTGTAAGCGTGTGCTTTTATAAATAGTTTGTGATGTGACGGGAATCACCGTATAGAATGCTAGAATCTTTATCCATATTTCATTGGTAATGCAGCCTGATCGTTTCCTCCCAGGAGAGACAACTAGAGTGGATTGTCTCTCTTGCTCTAGTGTCAGGTCGTAACATTCCTGAGCACCTAGTTAATCTTAGACGACCTCTGACCTCGTGGCGTTCACTAGATCGTCATGTTACAGCTACATGAGAGAGAGACAGCAGATGAGTGAAGGTCAAACAATTAACAATTATGTTGTACTCTTGTCTCAGCGTCGATGAGGTCTAAAGGTTCGGCTTCTAAAAAGGTCAACCCCCATTCATTCATTCATTAATTCATTCATTCAATCTTTATTTAATCTCGAAAGATCATTGAGAGCAAGCTATCATTTACTACAACAATGACAATGCAAAACAGAAATGTCAAGTCAAGTCATTTATTTATAAAGCATGTTTAAAAACTGTACAGTCAAAGCATAAAAATGCATCAAAGCATACAAATTCAAAGTCAAGTCAATCAGTTAAACAATTTAAATGAATTAAAACAACTACAGACTGAGGTGAAATGGTTAGCTATTATAGATTTAAACTGACCAATGGATACTAAATAAGTGTTGAGTTTTAAAGTGCTTTGCAAAACATTCCTTGTCTCGGGGGAACAGAAGCTAAAAGCAGATTTTCCTAATTCAGTGCAAATTCTGGGGACCTTAAAGCGTAAAACCATCACCAGAGCGAGTGTGATAAGATCCAGAGTTCCAGTCCAGTAATAATGACGTGATGATGTATAGGGTGGAAGATCCTTGATAATGGCCTTATACAGAAACAGATGCCAATGCAAGTCACGTCTCTCTACCAGAGAGGATCACCCTGCCTTATCATACAGGATACAATGATGGGTATTATACCATAACTGTCACCAGCGATAAACCTATAAGGGCAGGATGATATACAGAATCCAAATGCTGGAAAATGCTAGAAAATAGCTGGAAAATTCTCAGAAAATAGGTCTACAGTAGCCTATAACACAATGCTGTAACTGTGATGTGCCTATGACGATGGCCTACATGTGACTGTAATAAAATTAGGCCTATACATAATAACAATTAACGACAACTAACCTAATTAAAGGTGCTATATAGATAACATTCAGCCACTAGATGTCGCACTAGAGCACCAGCATCTCATTTATCCAATCAGGTACATTCCACATGGGGATACATCCATGCACACAACATGTAAACAACAACATTCACTTTGGACCCGCAAAAAAAGATTTTAAATGACAAATGAATTAATCAATATTTTTTTTTGGTGGGAAAAGCAAAACTTTTATTCCACACCTTTCTAAATGCTCTGTGGATGTATTATTATTATTAAAAAGAAAAAGATTACTCTACATAAAATGTTTTATCTATAGCACCTTTAATATAGGTCAGTCCAAAGTTCCAAACCCACAGCTTATGGGATGTCATGTCAATATCTATGGATATTATATGATGACAAACAATAAGAAGTTACCCTCTCGTATAGGTTTCCGCAGTTATTCTACTGTGAGTTCATGATTAATTCAGCTCATATTTCCTCTTATATTCAATTAATAGCAAGGTGCTGCTATATCTTTGGAAATTACTCAATAATCAACTAGGATGCAGTAAAAAACTTAAAACCAGATTCTCAAACATAAACATAAAAACGGACAACACGCTCATCACAGACAAGCTGGATGTAGCCAATTACTTAAACATTTTCTTCACAAACATAGCCACAACACTGGTAAACAAACTACCCTCCCACTCAGGGCTTTATGGGGTAGAACACATAGTAGCTTACTACAAAAACCTAGGGGTCCGCAAGGACGACTTCAAACTGGAAATGGTAACAACAGATGAGGTACTCAATAAACTGAGCGCCCTCCAACCTAACAAGGCCACTGGCCATGACAACATCCCCTCCAAATTCCTCAGAGACTCAGCAGCCGCCATCACCCCAATCATCACACACATAATAAACCTCTCCATAAAACAGGGACACGTCCCCAAGGACTTCAAAATTGCGAGGGTGACCCCTCTGCACAAAAAGGGCAGCAAATTAGACCCAGGCAACTACCGCCCTGTTTCTATTCTCACCTCCATCTCGAAAGTCATGGAAAAAATAGTCTACGAACAGGTCGAAAAGTACCTAGCGGAAAAAAATCTAATCTACGAATTCCAATCTGGCTTCAGAACATCCCACTCCACTGACACATGCCTTCTCTATTTGAATGACCACATCAAACAAGAGGTGGACGCAGGCAAATACTGCGGCATGGTCATGCTGGACCTACAAAAGGCCTTTGACACGGTCAATCACTCCATTCTGATTGACAAGCTAAAAGCAATTGGTTTTGATAGTCTATCAGTGAGCTGGATGCAATCCTACCTTGAGGGGAGGGAACAGATGGTGGAGGTAAACGGTACCCTATCCCCCCCCCTCACAGTGAGCTGTGGTGTTCCACAAGGAAGCATACTAGGACCGCTACTGTTCCTAATTTATGCAAATGACATGTCGTCAGCTTGTGACTGCAACTTGTTCCTGTTTGCGGACGACTCAGCCCTGCTGGTCTCTGACAAGAACAAGTTACAGGTTGAAAAAACCCTCAGCTCGGAACTAGGCAGAATCTGCATATGGCTCGCTGATAACAAACTATCATTACACATGGGCAAAACAGAGTCCATTCTCTTCGGTTCAAATAACAAACTCAGCAAGACCGACGGCTTCTCAGTTACAGTGGGTGACAATATTGTCACAAGGAAAGATGAAATTACCTACCTGGGTTCCATCCTAGAGGCTAATCTCTCCTGTGACAAAATGGCATCCAATGTAATAAAAAAAGTCAACCAACGAACTCGATTCTTGTACCGGATCTCCTCTCTGGTAAACAAGAATACCCTGAAGACTCTGGCAGGAGCACTCATTCAGGGGTACTACGACTATGCTTGCACCTCATGGTACCAAAGCACCTCAAAGGCGCTAAAAACAAAATTACAAACATCTCAAAACAAACTGGTCAGACTACTGCTTGACCTTACTCCTAGAACCCACCTCACCCCTGCCCACTTTGACAACCTAGGATGGCTTAGAGTAGATGACAGAGTACAGCAACTTGCAATGGGCCTGGTCTACAAGATACACTACACGACCAAGGTACCCATGTACATGGCAAAATACTTCCCAAAGGTCAGTGAATACCACGATCACAACACCAGAGGGAGCTCCACAAATCATGTTAAACCCAGATTCGGCTCAAATAAGGGACTAAACACGTTTCGCAATTATGCCACATCAATGTGGAACGCCCTACCCAAAGCTGTAAAGGAATGTGGATCACTACCCACTTTCAAAACCTCACTCAAGAGACACCTACGGGAGACTGCAATTCAACACTGGCCCCTGTAAATATCCTAACCCAACCCCCTCCAATGTACAGTCATTTACCTAGTATGGTTTTGTCAATAGTCCAATGTACAATTTTGTTTGTTTGTACAGAGTCTCCCCCCCCTCAATGTACAGTTTTGCTTGCTTATACAGTGTGCCCCCCCCCCCCCCCAACCACCTCCAATGTAAATTACCCAGTATGGTTGTCAATATCCCAGTGTACCCAACCCCCCCCCACCCAACCTCCTCCAATGTACAGTTTCTACGTCAAATGTATATACTCCCTTTTCTTGACTCCTTCTGTATCACAAACAGTACTGTATTTGCAAATCTGGTATGTCATAAATGTATAGATGTAGCAGTACTGACTATCTGTATGTCATGTATGTCATATATGTACTGATGAATTGAAAATGGGGGACCCTGGTGGAAACAAGACGAAAGTCTTTCTCTGGTCTGCATCCCCTTAACAATTGTGTGTATTGAGCTGTACTGTATTGTACCCATTCTGCAATCTGTTAATAAAGTTTTCAATCAATCAATCAATCAATCTCTGAGAATCTCATCCATGGGGACCAACAGCACTGACTGACAGTTGCATTGGCCAATGGTTGACGCGGGTTCTCCGGTATTTGCAACACCGGTCGCCTATTGGTCGAGAGTGCGTCGCTCTGGTTAGTTTGCCTAGTGCTACTGCCTGCCTCGTCAAGGTTGCGCTCGCATTCGCGGTGGGACGCGGCCGGAGAGAGCTGTGATTACGCGCACGGCACACACACACACACACGCACACACGCAAACAAACAAACAACAACATTCACAGCTGGCTGCAGCGACTCCCACTGTTTATTTTGACAACAAGTGAGGCATCTCACACATGCAGCACCGAGGAGGAGAGACAACCACCACCATGGATGAAATGGAGGAAGAATTGAAGTGCCCTGTGTGTGGCTCTTTTTACCGGGAGCCCATCATACTCCCGTGCACCCATAACATTTGCCTGGCTTGTGCCCGGAACATCCTCGTCCAGACCCCCGACGCGGAGTCTCCGCAGAGCAGCCGAGCCTCCGGCTCAGGAGTATCCGATTATGACTACCTGGACCTGGATAAGATGAGTTTGTACAGCGAGGCGGACAGTGGCTACGGCTCATACGGAGGCTTCGTCAGCTCTCCGACCACCCCGTGCCAAAAGTCACCCAACGGGGTGCGGGTTTTCCCCCCGGCTACCACCGTCCCCCAGCCTCCCCCTCCTCCGCAGCTGCACCACTTGCTCCATCATCACCCCGGCGGCGGCGGCTCCCTGCCGCCTCCCATCATCCCCCGGAACTCGTGCATCACCTGCCCGCAGTGCCACCGCAGCCTCATCCTGGACGAGCGGGGTCTGCGCGGCTTCGCCAAGAACCGGGTGCTGGAGGGGGTGGTCGACCGGTACCAGCAGGGCAAAGCGGCCGCGCTCAAGTGCCAGCTGTGCGAGCGGAGTCCGAAGGAGGCCACCGTGATGTGCGAGCAGTGCGACGTGTTCTACTGCGACCCGTGCCGCCTGCGGTGCCACCCGCCCCGCGGGCCCCTCGCCAAACACCGGCTGGTGCCCCCGGCGCAGGGGCGCATCAGCCGCCGCGCGAGTCCCCGGAAAATATCCACCTGCACGGAACACGAGCTGGAGAACCTGAGCATGTACTGCGTGCAGTGCAAGATGCCGGTGTGTTACCAGTGTCTGGAGGAGGGCAAGCACGGCACGCACGAGGTCAAGGCGCTCGGCGCGATGTGGAAACTGCACAAGGTACGTGCCGTGCGTAAAGTGTTTATAATTGCGTACAAGACAAAAAAAAACTGCAAGAAAACGGTAAATGTCTGTATGGCATCAATGGTTTCCAAATACTTACTGTCAAATTACAGTAAAATCAAATACATTTACAGATTACAACCGTTATTTAATGGTTAATATTTTGATAGGTCATTTACTGTATTTTGTTATGGTATTTACACTTATAAAGTATAGAAAAACAAAAGTAATCTATTAAATAATACAGTGATTTTCCTGTGAAAAAACATTTATTTTTTACAATGTTCCAGTCAAATAGTAACCAAAAAGTTATTAATTGTAATGCATAATATAACTGATATAGGGCATACAGACCCTCCTCTGCACCTTTAGTACAATGGCCTACTTGCTCATAGCGTATAGTCAGAGTTAATTATATTGTTATATTGTTTACACTGCCTATTTTCACTTTCTACTGCTCTATAGTTGTATTATCTGTATTATGACTTTATTACCCTCCCCATACCTTTACCCCCCCTCCCCCCTCCCCCATGCTATATGATGCCTGAATTCCCCCAAGGGGATCAATAAGGGAATATCTTATCTTATCGTATTTTATATATGATATATATCATCCAACGTGATAGAAAACAAGCCCCTCAGATCGTGTGTACGGTTGTAATCAACCGCGCTATGAAACACATCCAGTTGTTGACGTCTTGGGTTTTTGGAAATGCCTCTTTCTGCCACTCTCTGGCTTTACTTGAAGGCTTTATAGCGCACGTACGCACACACACGCACACACACGCACACACACACACACACACACACACGTCACACACACACACAGTCTCTCACACACACACACACACACACACACAAAGCAAACAAATCGTCCACTCTTGCTATTATAGTTCAGAATTACAATACATACTATAGTGGTGTGGACGGGGCCAGTGGTGCAGTGGTAAATTGACAGTAGGTCAAACGCTCCACGCGCATGTGCGCGCGCGCGCGCATGCACAGTTTTTTTGGCACATTTTTTTTTTTTTTTTTTTTTTTTGCCTTGAAATAGAGAAGCTGAAAAAGGTAGCAGGATGTTGCCTATATTGTCAACAGATATGGTTGAAAAACAAACAATGTTTTAAATGTATTGATACAATTTCTTTAATTGAATCAACTTAAACTAGAAAAGTAAATACAAACTAAATTAACAATGTAAGTTACATTGTTAATTTAGTTTGTATTTACTTTTAGTTTAAGTTAATTCAATTAAAGAAATTGTTTTACACACAAACACAAAAGCAAACTTAAAATAATCAGACAACTTGTGTTTACTTGGTTCTTTATTTTGAGAAGGGGAAAAAGTACACATCACTTAAATTAGTTCAATGTAATTTGTTTCACAACAGTGGTTTCAAAACAGTTTCAAGTTTCTTTAATAGTTGTCATACAGAAGTACAGAATACTTTTATACAAAATGCTTCTTACTGTTACGCTCCAGAGACTGTGCTAGAGAAGATAAGTATGAAATAAAATAAAGTAGCATGTAAAAAGAAGTAAAAATAGAGGTCCCAGTGTTCAGTATAGACATATGTACAATGTTCGATGCAGACTAGAAGTAACTGAGTTTTCTGAGCGTCTGCGGCTGAGCACACTTTACAGCCGAACTTCCCATCTTTACAATCCAGCCACGGGTAGTTGGCCTGTTTTTCTTCCCACATCTTGTCTGACCATATGTCAGGTATCGGTGAGGATGTACTGGAATCAGGTTGAACAATTCCATCTCCCTGCTGAAAAAACAACAAAGACAGAAAAAAACATGAGAACATCATTCCCAGCATATGAAAGACAATGACACTGTCACTAATGGCCTCTATGGATAGAATGGCATTCCATGGCAATCACAGACACAGCCCATCGTTCACACCAAACTTGATAAGGGGGGGCAGGGAATCAGGGATTCAATGTGGAACGCTCTACCCAAAGCTGTAAAGGAATGTGAACCACTACCCACTTTCAAAAACACTCAAAAAACAGTAAATTACCAAGTATGGCTTTGTCAGTATTCCAATGTACAGTGTCCCCCCCCCCCCCACCTCCAATGTACAGCCCCCCATCCATCCACCCACCCACCCAACCTCCAATGTACAGTTTCTACGTCAAATGTATATACACTTTTTCTGTACACTTTTTGTATCAAACAGTACTGTATTTGCAAATCTGGTATAGTGGTATGTCATAAATGTATAGATGTAGGTGTAGCAGTACTGTCTATCTGTATGTTGTGTATGTCATATGATGAATTGAAAATGGGGGACCCTGATGTAAACAAGACGAAAGTCTTTCTCTGGTCTGCATCCCCTTAACAATTGTGTGTATTGAGCTGTACTGTAGGCTATTGTACCATTCTGAAATCTGTTAATAAACGTTTCAATCAATCACTTACATTATTCGTTTCATTCAGTGATGGTGGCAGGGTACTTTTTGTACAAGTGGTGGGCACCGTTTCATGGTCCTGTTGATGAATAAACAAAACAGAGAACATTAGAACATATACAATTAGTCAACTGAATGCTTTGTATCTTGTTTGCTAATTCAGGTTAAAGACAGCCGATTTAACCAGCATATTAAGAGAGCAAGACTGTCTATCTGGTGTATGTTATGATGTTATGTTACTGATGTAAACAAGACGAAAGTCTTTCTCTGGTCTGCAGAGAACATCATTCCCAGCATATGAAAGACAATGACACTGTCACTAATGGCCTCTATGGATGGAATGGCATTCCATGGCAATCACAGACACAGCCCATCGTTCACACCAAACTTGATAAGGGGGGGCAGGGAATCAGGGATTCAATGTGGAACGCTCTACCCAAAGCTGTAAAGGAATGTGAACCACTACCCACTTTCAAAAACACTCAAAAAACAGTAAATTACCAAGTATGGCTTTGTCAGTATTCCAATGTACAGTGTGTCCCCCCCCCCCACCTCCAATGTACAGCCCCCCATCCATCCACCCACCCACCCAACCTCCAATGTACAGTTTCTACGTCAAATGTATATACACTTTTTCTGTACACTTTTTGTATCAAACAGTACTGTATTTGCAAATCTGGTATGTCATAAATGTATAGATGTAGGTGTAGCAGTACTGTCTATCTGTATGTTGTGTATGTCATATGATGAATTGAAAATGGGGGACCCTGATGTAAACAAGACGAAAGTCTTTCTCTGGTCTGCATCCCCTTAACAATTGTGTGTATTGAGCTGTACTGTAGGCTATTGTACCATTCTGCAATCTGTTAATAAACGTTTCAATCAATCACTTACATTATTTGTTTCAAAACAGAGAACATTAGAACATATACAATTAGTCAACTGAATGCTTTGTATCTTGTTGTATGTACCCATTCTGCAATCTGTTAATACATTTTTCAATCAATAGCAAGGCAAATCATTACTGAATGATTATTCTTCCAATGTGATTGCGTGGCAAATACATTTCTTTGTAAGAATATATCTGCATTTTGTCAATACAATATTAATCAGTGATCACATTGAATTAAAACATGAGTATTTCTTGACTCTGTAAACAAAACACGCATTTGTCATGTCTCAATCTCATGATTCATGAACCACAGAACCAGTGACTGTGCCACGATTATTTATTTCAAGATAATAAACAAACAGGCAAATAGCCTATAGCTTAGTCAATCTGGATAAATAAAGAAAAAAAGAAAAGCTATTTTAAATGCGTTACTACTTGCCTTGTTGAACTTGTACTGGAGTGGCAAGAGGACTGCTGGACTCAGTGGACTCGGAGGCTTTGGAGGTAAAGCGAAACTGAGTTTGCTTTGGGCGAGCTGCTGCGGCATCTTTCTTCTCTTGGACGGCGGTGGCATGTTGCGTTGCAGGTAGATTAACAAGTTCAACATGAATGATACTGTTGTTGTCAAAATGATCCGTTTATAACGACTACTCGCGGACGTGGTTGGAGACACTGACTCTACCTGTGCTTTTGTTATGTAAAAACGGTGGCCGCGCCGAGCCGGCACTTAGTTACAACGAATGGGAACAGCGGATTTTTGTGTGAGTGACTGCGCGTACACGCGCGAACATTTCCGTGCGCGATTGCGCGTACTTCAGCCTCAGTGAGTGAGGTATCACAGTGTGAAACCGAGTGATACCAGCACTGCAACACTGGACGGGGCGGAGGAAAGAAACGCGAGCGCTGGGGCGCTGGGGCTCGCGGTGCCTCTCGTGCGTAAAGCGGTCACACGGGAGCGCGTCTTGTTGTCCACGGGAGCTGCTGCTGCTCGTTGAAATTCACTTCACGGGAGGAGAACCAGCAGCAACCCGCCGTCGTTACCAAGAGAACCCTGCAGCGACGCAGCGAGTTACGTGATGTTGTACTCCTACCGTACGGGTCTACTTCGAGTGTCTCTATCTCTGATACAATTGGCAATCTTTTCTGATACTTGAGCAATTTGTATCATCAACATCTATTTTCTTTTCTCGTGATAACCGTTTCACCCATAATGATTTCCTCCTCCCATAACAATTCAGATGTTAGTAAGCAGGCATGTACACAGATAGGGTCCCCCTTAGCCCTGCTGCAACCAAAGTGCCCTCTCAGAATGTGTTGAAGATAGATTTTCATTCATTATTATTCATTTTCATTTAAGTTACCATTATCAACTCCATTTAGAATGGGGCAGGATCTCCATAAAAAAGAAAAACAGGTACCCAAAAATGGCACCGCCCCTTTAAAAAATGTAGGTCCCTTTAGGACTCTCCTTTTGTTTCTTGAACCCCTGCCCCCCCCCCCTAAAATGCCTCTATCTTTATGATTATCAGCTGTTTATAGTATTCTCATGACGTGTCATGCATTTCCTATACCAATATAGTGGTGCAATGCCATAAACACAGAAGGCCACGGAAATCATCACCTGTCATCATTTGATTTGATTACAACCACCTGTTGTTTGCCTATATGTCTGCGATGAGGATGTAATGGAATACTGTGGATTTAATTTGGCAGCGTTTAACTGTTTGTGTGAGGTTCGTGGTGGCCATTACAGCCCATGTTGTAGCCTATTGTTATAGTTCGAATCTATATTGTTCTAGTTGTTGTGTATTGTTCTAGTTACTGTCTCAGCGAGTGACTGCTGCTGTTTACCCCACTCACCCCACTCAATACGTCAAGAAGACTCAAGTACGTGCTAATTACTACAAGGGGGATTGTAATATAGAGTGCTATACAGCTCAAATTGACAATGTTTAAAGGAACACTCCGACATTATGGGAAATGCGCGTACCGTCTTCTCCAGAGTCAGACAAGAAGATAGATACCAATTTCCTCCTCTGTACATTCTGTAGAAAGCTATCCGGCTGCAAGCTATCCTAGCCTATAGCTGAGCATAAATCAATGGAAGTGGATATGGACTGCTAGCCTAGCTTAGAATAGAATAGAATCTTTATTGTCATTGTTGGTACAACGAAATTTAGTTTGGAGCATCACCACTGGCATACAAGCATACTGAATATAGCATGTGCAAAATAATAATGTCAATAATAATAATAATAATATAGTATCAATGTCCTCAATAATAATAACATACCATCAATGTCCCAAGTGCAATAGTGCTAGTGCAAATAAATAAAAATGTCAGTGACAGTCCAGTGGAGTTAATGGATGGAGGGGATGGAGGGGAGTTAAAACTCTGGGATAGGTGTTTTTGGCCAACAGCTAGGCTAGCTGGTCCGTATCCACTTCCATTCATTTGTGCTAAGCTAGGCTATAGCTTGCAGCCGGATAGCTTTCTACTGAACGCACAGAGAGGAAAATCGGTATCTACAGTATCTTCTTGTCTGACGCATTTCCCATAACGTTGGAGTGGTAATGTTAAAAGAACACGCCAACATTTTGGGAAATTAGCCTATCGTCTTCTCCAGAGAGAGACAAGAAGATGGATACCAGTCTCTGTGCGTTCAGTAGAAAGCTATCTGGCTGCACGTTAGCCTAGCTTAGCACAATGAATGGAAGCGGACAGTGACGGGTAGCCTAGGCCTAGGCATTGTCCAACTAACACCTCTCCCGAAGGCTACCCGTCACTGTCCGCTTCCATTCATTGTGCTAAGCTAGGCTAACGTGCAGCCTAGATAGCTTTCTACTGAACGCACAGCGAGGAAACCGGTATCTATCTTCTCGTCTCTCTCTGGAGAAGACGGTACGCTAATGTCCCCAAAATGTTGGCGTGTTCCTTTAAGTGTTTACCCCCCGCCCTATCCCCCACTCAATACGTCAAGAATCAAGTAAGTGCCAATTACCACAAGTGAGATTGTAATATCGAAGTCCTATACACAGCACAAATTGGCAACATTTTTAACGTGTAATTGGCACAGCTGACCGTTTACTATCCCACTGCATTCCATTACAGAAGCTTCCTATACGTTTGCCCCTCCCTCCCATCCCCTCCTCTGCTATGACAGCTCACAGGCAGGCGCCCCTGAGATCCGAAACAGCCGCGTGGCTAATACCGGCGGCATGCTTTAAATATGACCCAGCGGTGTGGTATGCTTTAATTTGACCCAGAGGCAGTGTGGTATGCTTTAATTTGACCCAGAGGCAGTGTGGTATGCTTTAATTTGACCCATGAGCGGCAGTGTGCGGCACAGATGTAAGATGCTCTGACCAGTCTGGGGTCTATTCTGGAAGCCGCGGCTGTTTTTTGGCAGGAAGCCGTTACATTTCCAGAGTGTTATGGGCTGTCTCCCCCTCCCCCCCTCCCCCGTTCAGTCCATTGGTTGATTTATTGGTCGTTAGTGTCTCGGCCGACTATTTGGCGGTTGTTTATGTTGTCGAGTTATATCCTGAAAGATAATGAACACATCTCTGCCATCACAATAATAACACAGGTGACACCACAAGCGCGGGATCTAGTAGTGAAGTCAGTAGGAGTCAAATGATTTTTTTTAACCCTTTCTCTCCATGAGGTGGGGGGGGGGGGGGGGGTCTCTCATTGAACTGCCCATCTAAGGTTTCTTCCCTTTTCTTTCCTATTAAGGTTTTTCTTTCTGTGGGAGTTGTTCCTTATCTTCTCTGGGGGGTTCAGCCAGGGGGTGTTGTACCTTTTGTGGGCCTGTGAAGCCCATTGAGACACGTAATATGATTTTGGGGACTGTACAAATGAACAGGACTTGACTTGCAGAAGGACAATCACAGCTGCACAATTTGACACACATTATACGCCGATGACATTAGATTAGATTCAAATGTATTGTCATCATACAGCACAAGTACAGTACAACGAAAAGAAGTTTGGCATCCAACCAGAGTGCGAATGTAACAGTAAAGTGCAATAGTAATGTACAGGACATTAAACTGGGTATAAAATATTACTATACTGAGTATAGTGCTAATCAGATGAATGTACAGAGTTGTAGTATTAATAAGTACAGTGACACTATTGTGGTAAGTCATACTAGCCAGCAGCGTAAGAGTAGGTAAGGGATATAGATAGGGCTGTCTTAAATGCTTCGAAGCTTCGAACGTTCGATTCGATGGCACAAGCTTCGAACATTAAAAAAAAAATCGAAGTTTAAAAAAAAAAAAATCAATTTTTATTTTTTTTACTTCGATTTGTGTGTGTGTGTAGGTGTGTGTGTGTGTGTGTGTGTGTGTGTGTGTGTGTGTGTGTGTGTGTGTGTGTGTGTGTGTGTGTGTGTGAACTACCCATCCCAGTTAGGACAGCCGAATCCCGTCCAATCTTTCGCCGTCGACTAAAGACTCACTTCTTCAACCATTATCTGAAATGATAAAAAAAAAAAAAAAAAATCTAACCGTGACTAACCTTACTGTCATGCACTTGTCCTAATAAACTAACCTACACTGTAACACGCAACACTTTGATGAACATTGTTACTCAGCTGATAGAGTTGTACCCTTCTTGCTGTCTTGTCGTACAGAACTTGTAAGTCGCTTTGGATAAAAGCGTCAGCTAAATGACTAAATGTAAGTGTGTGTGTGTGTGTGTGTGTGTGTGTGTGTGTGTGTGTGTGTGTGTGTGTGTGTGTGTGTGTGTGTGTGTGTGTGTGTGTGTGTGTGTAGGTGTGTGTGTAGGTGTGTGTGTGTGTGTGCGCGCACCTTGTAGAATTCCACACATAAGAAAGAAAGATACTGGGATGAATAAACAAAATAGGAAATAAAATGTAGAAATGCATGCAATACATAAATAAATATGAATCTCCATATATGAAATATAACATTTAGATAAGGTGCTACTGAGATGTTTTGGTGAGTTCTTTGTTTTTTTGTGGAAGTTGCCCTTCTTAAATATGCATGAACATTCACTGATAATTGGTCTGTAGTGGAGTCTACAAGGTCTACATTGCCGGACCATGTAGAATCCGGACCTTGTAGACTGACATAATTCTGTGCATAGTTTAGTCTACACAGGCCATATTTCAAATAATCAAAATCTTACTTCATTCATCTTAAACATTCTTGATTTGGGGGATTGGTAGTTCCCATGAAATCTGAAGTTGTTCAAACGACAACAGCGATCCACCTTGAATTAAATCACACAGCCGAGTGAAACCTTGTTGGATGCGTCAGTCACGAAAGGGGCTACTTAATTAATTAATCCAACCCACTTTATTTATAGAGCACATTTAAAAACAACAACGTTTACGAAAGTGCTGTACAAGTCCCACAACATAAGATAAAAAAAAAAAAAAAAAAAATGTAAAAATTTTTTTTTTTTTTTTTTTTTTTATTTTTTTTTTTTTTTTTTTTTCGAAGCTTCGAATTAAACTCGAAGCTCGGCCCCGAAGCTTCGATTGCCAAAAAAAGCTTCGAAGGTCAGCCCTAGATATAGATATAGGGCAGGATCCACAAAGAATGGATTGCACTGTGCTAATTGCACCCTTACTTACAATTCTGTGCGGTGATTGATTGATTGAACATTTTATTAACAGATTGCAGAATGGGTACAATACAGTACGGCTCAATACACACAATTATTAAGGGGCCTCTTAACCTGCAAAGAGTCTGCCTGGCCATTTTAGTTTTAGTTTTTGAGGACTGCATACTTTTTTTGCAAACCAAAACAACATACTTTATACTTATAGCACATGCATGAGCCTGGTCTCTTTTGAAAGATGACATTCTGAAGTTTCTGATTCCAGAAAGAAGATTCACTTTTAGTGCTAATGAAATAGAGTAACATAGGTCTGAACTTGAGTTGTAGAAAAACTTGTTACTCTTGGAAAGCCACACTCATTGGCTACAACCCTCCACAATCATTTTTGAGATCGCCAAATGATTGACGGAACTAGAGCCCCAAGAGTCGGGAGTGGTATTTTGCGCAATACCGTGTACTTTGTACAAGCCTCAAATACTGGCATGTAACTCGAGAATCGCTAAACGGATTTTGTCGGATTTTGTCGCTATCGACAGGCAACAAATAAGCCTTCAATTCGATATATATATGTATTACATATGTATTACAAAATATGCACACCCGAGCCACTAGTGGTCGCCAAAGTGCCGGTGGGCAAAAATCGTCCTGTGGGCCCTTGCAGGTTAAGAGCAGACCAGAGAAAGACTTTCGTCTTGTTTACATCAGGGTCCCCCATTTTCAATTCATAATGAATTGTAAGTAAGGGTGCAATTAGCACCGTGCAATCCATTCTTTGTGGATCCCGCCCTAGTATCTAGTCTACAGATATGTAAAAAAGGATTATATGCAGGTATGTACCGAGACAGATCCTTTCCGATCAAATCGACAGAGAGCATAGGACTTTTCGGTCGACCGAGAATCTCTTTGAACGTTGGACATCCCCTACTACCGCTATACCATCCGGCGCGGTTCTATTTTGGAAGCTACGGGCCGTCGTAGGCAGGAGGGGAGCCACGGCGTTCCAGAGAGGGTGGATATGATATTATGAGTAGTCTTTTTACCCGGCGGCGTTTATCTACACCTCCACAACCCGCCACCCTCACACGCGCCAGCCCGTGCACTCTCTCCTGGCATCCAATCGGAGAGAGGGAGGATCTGGAGGGGAGCTAGATATAGACGGTATCACTGGCTCACATTCGCCCACCCACCCGCTCCCGCCCACGCCACGCACGCACACACATACTGGGGAGAGTTCTGTCTTTTCTCCTCTTTTTCGGATGAGATGGTTGGTTGCCGGTGTTGCCGGTGTCCCTTGGTTACAGTGAAATGATGAACCTAACATTATCGATGTGTTAATGTTCTTTTTTCTGAATACACACACGTGCATCTTTCTCCATCGTTCTCTCCCTCTCTATACCCCCCCCTTCTCTCTCTTTCTCTCTCTCCCTCTCTCTCTCTATCTCTTTCTCTCTCTCTCTCTCTCTCTCTCGCTCTCTCTCTCTCTCCTCTCTCTCTCTCTCTCTCTCTCTCTCTCTCTCTCTCTCTCTCTCTCTCTCTCTCTCTCTCTCTCTCAATCTTTCTCTCTCTCTCTTCTCTCTCTCTCTCTCTCTCCCCTCTCTCCCCCCCCCCCTCTCTCTCTAAGCTCTCACACAAACTGACACAAACTGACACAAACTGACACACACACACACGCACGCACGCACAAACACACACACACACACACACCAACACACACACACACACACACACACACACACACACACACACACGCACACACACCCACACACGCACACACAAAATAGGCTATCCACTGCCAAGGCAGTTGATGACTTCTATTGGTCACTCACAGTCGTAAGTGGCCTGGTATGGGTCCAAAAAAGCCATTAAATTGGCTTCCAGCCAAGACGTCTCTTTTCTCTGCAGCTATCGCCACACATTGATCAGATAGTTTAGAGCTCCAGCCGTCCAATCCCAAAAAACTGATGAAAAGAATCTGAGGGGGTTATGAGGGGGAATATGTCATTCACAATAAATTGTCACTGCTTGGAAAGTTGATGCCCCTCCTCCTCCTCCCCCTCCGCCCCCTTTCATCATCATCAAATCTAAAACGAAAAAAAAAAAAGAGAGAGAGATAGATATTTATAGAACCCAATAGGTGGCACCAATGCTGGAATATGGCCGACAATAATCAAGCCGAGCCTCCCGTCTGTGGTTTCCATGGCACCTGTTCGTCCTAGTGTTCTCCTCGGAGGCTCCCGTCTGACCTGTCATCTGAAGCTGCTGCCTACAGAGCTGTAACAGATGGCTGCACTGAAGACAGGGTGTGGGGGGGGGGGGCAGAGCTGCCAGGCCGGGGTAACGGGGGGACAGAGCTGCCAGGCCGGGGTAATGGGGGGGGGGGGGGGGGGGGGGGTGACTCTGAGCTGCCAGACCTGGGTAATGGGGGGGGGGGGGCAGGGCTGCCAGGCCGGGGTAACGGGGGGGGGGGGGGGGGCAGAGCTGCCAGACCGGGGTAACGTGGGGGGGTGACTCTGAGCTGCCAGGCCGGGGTAACGGACTGGTCTGGTATGGTCGTGCAATTGTTATTAAATCTAGCTCTAAGTGGTATCAATTAAAGAGGTCTTAAAAAGTCTTACATTTAACTTACCCTGTCATACCCTGCAGATACCCTGTCATAGCTTCTAGATACTGTGTGTCTCATATGTCACATGTACTCTTGCATGTGAGAACACACACACACACACACATGCATCCATACGATGTGATAAGATATTCCTTTATTGATCCCCAGGTTGGGGAAATCCGGATGTCATAGCAGCATGGGGGGGGGGGGGGGGAGGTACAGGTACAGTATGGACAGGGTAGTAGTAGAAAGACATAAATATAGGCAATCAAATTAGATCTGAATACATTTAGCAGGCAAGACACAATTATATATACAACATGACATTTAGCAGGCAAGGCACAATTATATACAACATGACATTTAGCAGGCAAGACACAATTATATATACAACATGACATTTAGCAGGCAAGGCACAATTATATATACAACATGACATTTAGCAGGCAAGGCACAATTATATACAACAACATGACATTTAGCAGGCAAGACACAATTATATATACAACATGACATTTAGCAGGCAAGGCACAATTATATACAACAAACATTTAGCAGGCAAGGCACAATTATATACAACATGACATTTAGCAGGCAAGGCACAATTATATATACAACATGACATTTAGCAGGCAAGGCACAATTATATACAACAACATGACATTTAGCAGGCAAGACACAATTATATACAACATGACATTTAGCAGGCAAGACACAATTATATACAACATGACATTTAGCAGGCAAGACACAATTATATATACAACATGACATTTAGCAGGCAAGACACAATTATATACAACATGACATTTAGCAGGCAAGGCACAATTATATACAACATGACATTTAGCAGGCAAGACACAATTATATACAACATGACATTTAGCAGGCAAGACACAATTATATACAACAACACATTTAGCAGGCAAGGCACAATTATATACAACATGACATTTAGCAGGCAAGACACAATTATATACAACATGACATTTAGCAGGCAAGACACAATTATATACAACATGACATTTAGCAGGCAAGACACAATTATATACAACATGACATTTA
>NW_028170777.1:0-32272 GCF_963971535.1 Notolepis coatsorum | reverse complement strand
GTTGCCCTAGGGCAGGGGTGGCCAACCCGCGGCTCGCGAGCCGCATGCGGCTCTTTGCCCGTCAATGTGCGGCTCTTCCATCCATAAAATAAAAAAATAAAACTTTTTTACTAGAATAAACATTTAAAAAAAAATTAAATGGACCATTTGCATGTTCTTGGTATCTGAATCTAGGGACATATATGGATCAGTGTCAGAAATAGTGTGTCTGTTACTAGGCTTGAGTAAATTGTAATGAACCAAAGGAGAATATCAATTCTATTTAAAAATGGGTTTATCTTTGACTGTGAATAACACCATGCTAAAATTTACCAGACCTGAAAAATCTAAGCAAATGAATAAAGGGAAGATGATTAAACAGAAGGTTTTGTAGATACAGTACTGAATTCTGCCATCTTTTTTATAATGTAAATTTCTCCACCATTTGTCATCGTATTTCAACACCGTTTTTTGCAAGACGTTCACAGAAAGGTAGAGAAACTAACTGTGTTCTGTTTTATGGCAATAACATTCAGGTTTGTGGGAGATAATCCTAAAAAATAAGAGAAATAAAAAAGTTAATCCAGAAGTCAGATGATTGACAGGGGCTGGTGTGAGCTGGGTAGGGTAGTTTTTCGAAATTCGAAAGCCCTGAGTCTCTTCCTTCAAAAGACTACACTCACTTTTGGCTGTGCCACTTCCTCCTGTCAATATGCGCCAGTTTCCGACTCAATGCCCTGAGATTTCTATAATCTTATATTTCACTAATAACAGTTAAAATAATTGGTAAACAAAGGTAATGCTGAAAATATACACTTTTACTGTATATCTATCAAATAGCATTGTGAGGCTGAACAACAGGACCAATTGACTATACATGTGCTTACATTTTTTATATAAACAATCTTTTTTTAAATGGCTAAAAGTGATTTTGTAATTTTGCAACCGTGGGTCTCAAGGTACTTTTAACCCTGTGAGGCCCAAATAAAAAAGACATTAGCAACTTCAGAGGCCAGAGGGTGAGACCTATAAACACATGAAGGGTGCCGTGACTGAAGAAAAAGGTTGATTAACGCTGGTATATGGTGTGGCTCTTTGTGGTACCACAGTAATTTTTGTGGCTCTTAGTCTCTGACTGGTTGGCCACCCCTGCCCTAGGGCCTAGTGCAGGGGTCGGCAACCTGCGGCTCAACCTGCGGCTAACTAAAATATTTAGTCAACTAAAATATTTCATCAACTAAAATATACTGTACGTCACACCCGGCGCCCAGTGGCGGCTGGTGAATTCTTCTCCAGGGGGGGCGCTATACCAAACATTTTGCAAACATGTACCGAGGCACGCATTGGCGAATATTTAAGTAGGTAGAGTACAACTATCACCATTGCCATCAATCAATATATGATCACAGTCAGTCAATGCAGCCACGTTTCCAATAGCCCTACACAAACACGCACAGCTCTCAAGCATAGGTTTCCAAGCATAGGTTTCCACAGCACAGTAACAAAACGTCCATCCATGACCCAGCCTCGACTAGACTGAGTCCCTTACAATGGTCAAACCGGGTTCTTATATCTAAATTGTTGACCCCTATTCTCATCAAAAATGAGCTGCTCCAAATCACATGTATTACAAAGGTTTCTTTGATAAACAGGTTTTAACAACAATGATTCTTGTGATCAGGGGTGGGTCAGGGCCCCACCCTGGGTTTGTGTGTGTGTGTGTGTGTGTGTGTGTGTGTGTGTGTGTGTGTGTGTGTGTGTGTGTGTGTGTGTGTGTTGTGTGTGTGTGTGTGTGTGTGTGTGTGTGTGTGTGCGTGCGTGCGTGCGTGCGTGCGTGCGTGCGTGCGTGCGTGCGTGCGTGCGTGCGTGCGTGCGTGCGTGCGTGCGTGCGTGCGTGCGTGCGTGCGTGCGTGCGTGCGTGCGTGCGTGCGTGTTTGTGTGTGTGTGTGTGTGTGTGTGTCACATGAAACTAGTGTGTGACTGATTAGGTCAGTCTGGGGGATTGTGTCCTCCAGCCTATGGGGTGTGGCAAGTTAACAACATAGTATGTCTTTCTTAGGCTGGAGACAAATGTGTCTAAAGTCCACATATTAATATTATTTATCTAGCTAGTTTTAATTTAATCTTAAATCAATGGCCCTATGAACATAAATTGTTACTTCACTACCTTATAGAACAACAGAGTAGTGCGTCGCTCACAACAACAGAGCATCGCTCTAACATGAAATGACCTTATAATTTAAGAGAGCAGTGCATCGCTCACAAGTCACAACAAACAGAGCAGTGCCTTGCTTCAACAAACAAGACAGTAGACGATACAGTATACTGCCTATCACAGGTATTTGCATACAACCGAACCATGAGAGAGAGAGAGAGAGAGAGAGAGAGAGAGAGAGAGAGAGAGAGAGAGAGAGAGAGAGAGAGAGAGAGAGAGAGAGAGAGAGAGAGAGAGAGTATTTACACTATGTAGTCTCTCACTCTCTGTCACACAGACACATATACACACACACATAGCTGTGCTATGAGAGAGAGAGAGAGATTGCGACTCACTTGTTGTTTAGTTGAAACGAGCGTCTGGTCCAGCAGGCAGATGAGGTCAAAACTCTTTCACTCCAGTCTCCAGTGTTCATCTCTCAAAAGGTATTGTTTTGAGGGATTTACCTGCATTCGAAATGTCCTGCCTCCATGCTCCATGGTAGCAGCTACAAACTACAAACTGTCAAGACTGGGGGCGTGACAACACAGCAGGAAGGACGGTCAAGGACCCTGCTTGCTTGGATCGCTAGAAAACGCGCTCGGCTTCCATCATATTACATCATATTTCAACGCACAGTGTGTTACGCACTGATAGGCGAAATGTATTTGCTTGACCTATTTCATTGGCTGCGAGGATACAGCGATGATACAGTGCACGCCCACTGTGTGCGCGATACGTCTCCGCCCAGCCTCAGAGGTAGTTACTCTCTATCAGACAGTGACTTCCTGTGAATCATAAAACAATTATTTAATTTGATATATTAACGTTATTGTATTGGAAACACAAACATACTTAAAATGAGTAAATATTAGTCATTTTAAACATGTTTATTTTATTTCTAGGGATCTAAAATAAAAATAAAAATAAAGAAATGTCTTCTTCTCCTGCTCTCTTTACCAGGGGGGGGTGGCGCTCCAGCGCCCCTAGTGCCAGCCGCCACTGCCGGCGCCTCTCCCTGCCGTCTGCAAGTCGCAGCAACAACCAGAACCTGCAGATTCCTCCTGAGCAACGTCAGAAGGATACGCCCCTTCCTGACAAAAGAAGCCACCCAACTCCTCGTCCAATCAACAGTCAGCTCCCGCCTCGACTACTGCAACGCACTGCTAGCTCGCCTCCCGGCCACTGCCACCAAGCCTCTTCAACTCATTCAAAACGCAGCGGCCCGCCTGATCTCAAACCTACCGAAGTCGGCCCATGTCACCCCACTTCTTAGGGACCTGCACTGGCTCCCCATTGCTGCACGTATCCGCTTCAAGGCCCTCGACCTAGCATACCGTGCGGCAAAGGGAACCGCTCCCGCCTACCTCCGGTCAATGGTCTCTAACTACACACCCTCAAGACCCCTACGCTCTGCATCTTCTGGCCGCCTCAGATCTACTCCTATCCAAGCTCCCGGAGGGTCATCAAAGAGAAGCCGCCTATTCTCAGTCCTTGCCCCACAATGGTGGAATGAACTACCCATCCCAGTTAGGACAGCCGAATCCCGTCCAATCTTTCGCCGTCGACTAAAGACTCACTTCTTCAACCATTATCTGAAATGATAAAAAAAAAAAAAAAAAAAAATCTAACCCCGACTAACCTTAATGTCATGCACTTGTCCTAATAAACTAACCTACACTGTAACACGCAACACTTTGATGAACATTGTTACTCAGCTGAGTTATACCCTTCTTGCTGTCTTGTCGCACAGAACTTGTAAGTCGCTTTGGATAAAAGCGTCAGCTAAATGACTAAATGTAAATGTAAATGCAAGTGGCTAATCTTGAGTTTCCGACCCCCCAGTAAGCTAACCATGGATAAATCCAAAAAAACTACTACTTTTTATTTTATAAATGTTCCACAAATAAGAGAAGGACTCAAATATACCTGAATAGTTCAGGGTTTTATTTCAAAGTCGGTCTACAGACACCAGTGTTTTGTCTCCTCTTCTGTGTTTTATTTAAAAATAGGTCTACACAGACAGTCTTTTTTCTCCTCTTCATAAGAGTTTGAGGTTTTCCTTTGTTATAACAGGTAAAAACAGCAATAAAAAGTTTTTTTTCTTTTTGTTACTTTATAAATCCATTAATGCAACAAACTGTGTGCTATAAGTATAAAGTATAATAAATCGCAAATTACTTTGGGTATGCAATTGTCAGGTGTTTTATGCTAAATGTGGGGTATGCTTGGGGATAACTATATATACAATTTTATACAATGTGTTAACTTCATTTTAAGGGTAAATTGGTTTTGCGGCTCAAGAGGAATTTTATTTTGTGGTTGGGGGGGGAAATTGCTGTTTTGATAGTAAGGTTGCTGACCCCTGCCCTAGTGGTTTATATTTTCACCCTGCTACACTCCCTGCCCCGCCCAAATCAGTGATGTCAGAGTACCTCTATCAAAGGCTGTATAAGCTATAAGCTGTATAGGCTGTATCAAGCTCAACAACAATAAAACCGAGCTCATGGTTGTGGCACCCAAGGCCCTGCTCCGGAAGGTTGGGGATCTCACCCTCAACATTGACGGCTGCTCCATCTCCCCATCCCCTAAGGTCCGCAACCTGGGCGTTATCCTGGACTCCACCGTTTCCTATCAATCCCATGTAAATTCCCTCACCAAATCCGCCTTCTTTCACCTCCGAAACATTTCCAGACTCCGACCATCACTTTCCGACACCACAGCTGAGACCCTCATCCACGCCTTCGTCACCTCCCGCCTGGACTACTGCAACGGGGTCCTGTCCGGGGTCCCAAGCAAAACCCTGGACAGGCTCCAGTATGTTCAAAATTCAGCTGCCAGGGTTCTAACCCGCCCCAAACCCTGGCAGCACATCACCCCCATCCTCATCCAGCTCCACTGGCTCCCCATCAAATCCCGCATCACCTACAAAACCCTCCTGCTCACCTACAAATCCCTTCACGCCCTGGCACCTCAGTACCTCACTGACCTCCTCCACCCCTACACTCAGTCACGGTCCCTGCGATCCACGGACACTGGTCAGCTCTCCATCCCCCGAACCAGACTGCGGACGTTCGGGGACAGAGCTTTCAGTGTGGCAGCTCCCACCCTCTGGAACTCCCTCCCCGCAGAACTCCGCACCACCCCAACTCTGGACTCATTTAAAAAACTGCTCAAAACCCACCTCTTCAACCTGGCCTTCAACCCCTAACTTTCTCACTTTATATGTATGTGTTGTGTCTGTCCACTATGTTTGTTGACTTGTTATCTCCCCCCCCCCCCCTTATGTAAAGCGACCTTGGGTCCTCTGAAAGGCGCTATATAAAACGAAGTATTATTATCACAAATTGGGGTGGGGCAGAGGGTGCAGCAGGGGTGCTGAGAATTTCTCCAGATCTCTCTTGGCAGATCCTAAGGTGTGGCCAGTAATAGCAACCCCTCCCCCATACCCACTCAACTCCACCCATCAGACCAAAACAAAAAAGTAAACAGTGCAACACCAAGTAGGGCTTTTTTGCCTAGAGGTCGCAATTTGACAGAATTACAGATTCTACCTTTAACCCCCAGGTACTTCCTGGGCGCAGGGCTGTGGCTGCCCACTCAGCCATTGACACTCAAACTAGTTTACCTTCTGGTTGCCTGAACGGGCAAGTGGGTTTTTGTGTTTTCAGAGATTAGACTCGATTATTTTGTTTGTCATTCACACAACATGAGATTTCATTTAATGTCAAACTTTTATTTTAACTCGAAATGCAACTGAGCTTTCCCTCATTTACAGTCACATCGAATGTACATACAGAGTTAAGCAAAAAAGGCATATGAAATCACACAGCATATACTGTTGACAGAGTCACCTGTGGAGCGACAATAACTTGGCCATGACGACAAAGTTCCTCTCTTTAGCCTTTGGCGTGGTTTATTATTCATTATGCACATTCATAATATGCATTATCATTATGCACATGAGACCTTCTTTCGTGAGAGGCGATGGAGGAAGAGATCGAGGGGGAGGTAACAACTCCTTTTATACCTCTTACCTGACGTCAGCATCAATAGCTACGTCCCCTTGTGCCTATAGCGCCCTCTTGTGGAAACAGTTAACCAGTTACATGCAATCGTATATAACACATAACCTCAACACTCCCACTTACGGCTGTCGTGTATACTGTACAAGTTTTTCAAAAACATCTTTCAAAGAAAATAATACAGTTCAGAACATCAAAAATAATATGGCAGTCAATATTACATAACAGGCAATATTTACACACCAAACATGACCTCTGCAAATCATCTCAATTTCAGTTTGGAGACAGGCTTTGTCATAGCATCTGCTACCATGTCATCTGTAGGACAATAAACAAGTGTCATCCTTTCTTCTCTGATGACAGATCTGATGAAGTGATATTTTATATCCACATGTTTACACCTCTGTCGGCACACAGGGTTTCTAGCAATTGCAATGGTTCCCTGGTTGTCTTCATAAACAACAGTTTTCTTATATACATAGGTATCCATTCCTTCGAGCAGTTGTTTTAGATAAATACATTCCTGTATTGTCATAGCTAGAGCCATGTATTCGGCTTCACAAGTTGACAGTGACACTGTGGGCTGTTTCTTTGTTTTCCATGAAACCAGTGAGCTGTCTGTGTTCAAACTCACACAATACCCGGTTGTACTTCTTCTGTCTGTGGCGTCTGCTGCTCAATCTGCATCACTGTAGGCTTTAAGCCCTAAGCCCTTGCTGCTTTTTCTGAAACAAAGCTTGTTACAAAGGGTCAGATTAAACCGAATATATATATTTATTACTTGAGATATATTGTATAATATTTGTATATCGTCTGATATCCCTTGTATATTCTTTGTACATATACACGTAATATCCCTTTACCTAGGTACAGGCCAGACCATAATATTCGTTCTCCTATTGGACAGCGACCCCTAGGCGCCAACGGCCATACCCCCAATGTCGAGTTCAAAGCCACCGCCAAGACATGTCTCAACATGCCCAGGTTTGCGCAGTAATACGAGACAGAACTGAGGTTGGCACTAGATTATTCACCTTACGTATAAATACGTTGCAGGTGGATACAGCAGTGAGTTACCTAAAACGAGTTGAGGCCTTCACCACGATACAACGTGCTGTGAAGTGGGCCCTTTTTGCCCCTAAATAGAGCCTTGAGAACCGCGTGCGAATTGATAGCTAAAGTGTCAGAGTTTAACGCTGTATCGTCGAGTTCGACTTATTCTATTGTAAAGTAATAGTCTATTATGTATAGTGTATCGTGCGGCTACCGTTCTACAGTGACCAGCATTACCACCGGTTCGTCGTACCGAGCTAGTGCACTTATCCAGGCTGGGCGGCCTAACCTTGTGCCGCCATCCGAGGAGTCCTAGACGAGAACCGTGTGGATATGTACACCGGAGAACCTACACCGACTAATGCAGAGCCTTTTCCGGCTGGATTATATTGCTTTGGTACTGTGGCTGCTGGAGCAGAGAACCGTCTACCCCACTGCTGTGTGGGATCTACCCTGTGAGGAGCACCGTCGAGCCCGCCTCTAGGACCCACAGAGGCTGGCTAGCTTTCATCCATGCTGCAATGCATACCGGAGTATAGCTGTTGCTTTGTCTACGGACCAAAGGATTATTGCACCGTCTCCTGTATCTGGAGTCTCTTTATTCCTCGTTGATCCAGACTTTTGCTCCCGACAATTCCTCTCCCCTGCTAGCTTACAACCGGAGGGAACCCCCTTAGTATCTCCAGCTGACTACGAGTGTGCCTTATATAATTCTTATGCTACAGGTGGTATTAATTATATCCATCGTAATATGCTCATGGACTTACGCTCTTGACCTACTTAAGTGTTCTTCGCCATATAAGCGCAATTCATAATTCTCAATATTGTAATCTACTATTGCTGCTCTGCTAATAAATACTTCTAAATATGACTTTCTTTGTTAAGCAGTATTATTGTGTGGGTGTTCACCATATATACCGTGTACTGTATGGCCAGTAATTAAAGTACATAACTAAGTAGTGGTTTAATGATACCATACTCTCAATACAGTCAGGGAATTGTACCCCTCAGTTACAAAGCTGTTTATCTGCTGTACCTTTGAGATAACGAAAAACATGTTTTGCTGTAATCCAGTGCTCCTCTGTGGGATCAGCTAAATGCTGTGACAATTTACTCACTACAAAACATAGGTCAGGGCGAGTACATGTTGTCAAATAAATGAGGCTACCTACAGCTTCTCTGTACATTTTTACATCTGTCAATTTCTGAGCATCCTTTTGGTAGTCTAGTTTTTGATCACATGGTGTTTCCCTTGTTCTACATTCTTGCATGTCAAAACATTACAGGATATTTTCCACATATCTCTTCTGGGATATTTTTACACAACTGGCAGACTGTTCGAAGTCCATGCCTAGAAAATGCTTTAACCTACCTAGGTCTTTCATTTTGAATCTGGTGGAGAGCATACTTTTCACCTGCTCTAGGTTTCTAGTGTTGTCCGCTGCGATGATTAAATCATCCACCCAAATCACAATTATCACTTTTCCTGACTCTTTTGACTCCCTTAGGTAAACACAGGGGTCTACTGGGTTATGTAGGAAGTGATCTTCAATGAGACATGTATGAAGCATCTCGTTCCAATTTCGCCCAGACTGTTTCAGGCCGTAAATGGATTTTTCTAGCTTACACACTAGCTTCTCTCCTTTCTTCTCGTAACCTTCAGGTTGTTCCATATATATCTCCCTATCTATGGGTGCGTGCAGCAGTGGAGATTTCTCTATGACAACACGTGAAACACAAATTCACTCATAATTCATAATTATTATTAATTTACATATATATATATATATATATATATTCTTTTTAATTATTATAATTTTTTTTATTAGAAATGTTTTCCTCTGTAAAAAATGCCAGTGAATTTTTTTTTCTTCAAAAATGGCCAAAACGTACAGCTCTGAGCAGGCCTGCACTGCAGTAATGACTGCAGTAAACATTCGTGCAGATGGCTGCACAGGTTGACCCAGGATTAAATAAATTATAAATAATATCAAAATAGGCTATTAACGTCATCTAAGCACGGTCTGTGCATTTAAACTCTTGCCATTGAATGGGGGATTGAATGATTGACAGCCTTGAAATCCAATACAGAGGTTGAATGATTGACAACCTTCAAATCCAATCAGAGATTGCTGCATTGCACTGCAGTCAAAACAGTCCAGCTGCAGTTCCGTAGGTTAGGTTTAGCTGGGGCCAATCTCAAGTTTCTCAAGTTTCTTTATTAGTTGTCATACAGAAGTACAGAATACTTTTATACAAAATGTAACAGAAAGAAGCATTTTGTATAAAAGTATTCTTCTGTATGACAACTAATAAAGAAACTTGAGAAACTTGAGATTGGGCCCAGCTAAACCTAACCTACGGAACTGCAGCTGGACTGTTTTGACTCTGTAGGCACTAGGCAGCATTGAAAGAGCTCGCTAGTAGTTTAGTAAGCTGTACAGCTGTAACAACACAGTAGGGCAGGCTAAATTAAACTTTGCGCCAACATTAGGACCGAAGTATAAACCAGCAACTGAGCAACATGAAGAAGTGGACTTATGCATCTGGATCAGAAAAAAGTTAGTTGTAGTGTTTATAAAACGAAAACCTGCTTAGCCTGGACGCTAACGTGAGCTAACGTTAGCCAGCCGAATTGTTTAGAGAACAATACGCGTCCGTAACAGTAGTGTAGTTCTAACTTCACTCGGGAGACAAAAGCCAAACATCAATTTGATGCAACAAGCTGGCTTGCGATGCACATGGCTATTGTTTACATTTACATTTTCCATTGGATTAATGCACGCGGCTCAACTCGGACTCGTCACATGGAGAAGCTGCACTATTCAACGAAAGATGAGATTGATTGATTGAAAGATCGATCGAGATACCGTCTTTATGGGTAAGTGTCTTGGCTTTGTCAGTTTGTGTAACGTTACTGTAACACTCCTCCTCTTTCCTCTCCTCTCCTCTCCCTCTCCTTAATCAGAGTTTCCAATGCTATAGGTCTACTGTATATGACAGGCTAGGGCTGGGCGATATAACGATAACGATAAATATCGCGATATATTTTAATAATCGATATCGAATATCGGAAAAAAAAAAAATTATATATATATATATATTTTTTTTGTGACCTGCAACAGGGCAGTTTTAAAACCAGAGGTGGTGGACAGACTTGTCTTTCTTGCCTGCAACTTAAAGTAATGGCTTTGCTTGTCCAAATGACAATACCGACCAAATTGAGATTTATTTTTCTCTTGTCCATTTATTTTGTTTGCTTTCTAATTTAAAATACAGTTTGGAACCGTCTGTACACAGTAGGCTATGTGTGCTAGCAGAACTAGACTCCAGTCACGAGTCACGGTGCACATGTGCGGTGGTTTGTCCACCAAAAAAGCGCCAAAAGATCGAAAATAAACGAGCAGAGCCAGAACTGTTCAACTCCCCTGGAGCCACAGCCAGCAGAGAAGCCGGTTTACTTTCGCTTTTAAACCAGCTGCAGCCTGAGAACTGAGTGTGAGGGGATGTAACACTAAAGATGGCGGCAATGACAAAGAATTGCTGCAAAATAAACATACATATGTTGTTAAAAAAAAAAAAAAAAAAAATGTAATACTTATAACAATTCGATAATTATCGATATCGAGAAATATGATAACATTATCATATCGTTATCGCGATATGATTATTTTCCATATCGCCCAGCCCTATGATAGGCGTTGTACTCTTAAACAGTAATGTATATTTGTAGATCTGGTATGTCATAAATGTCTGGATGTAGCAGTACTGTCTATATCTCTGTATGTCATATATAGATGTAGCAGTACTGTCTATCTGTATGTCATGTTATGATGAATTGAAAATGAGGGACCCTGATGTAAACAAGACGAAAGTCTTTCTCTGGTCTGCATCCCCTTAACAATTGTGTGTATTGAGCCGTACTGTATTGCACCCATTCTGCAATCTGTTAAATAAAGTTTTCATTCATTCATTCATTCATTCATTCATTCATTCATTCATTCATTCATTCATTCATTCATTCATTCATTGTGTTACATAAAACCCATCTGTGGCCTCGTGCAGAGGAAGGTGGTAAATACATGTTTGATATTCCAATGTACAGTTTTGCATACCATTGACTCAGAATGGTCTGTTTTATTGAAATCGTCACAGCAGTATAGTTTGTTTATACTTCAGAAGTATGGTCCCCAAAATGAATGGAAGCGAATGAGGAGCCTGACACCTGGGAGGAATGTGGGTGTTGCAGCGTTGGGGATGTTTAAAAAATATAATTTAATATATAATATAATAATTTGTGCTTCACCAAAAAATTTGGTCAGCAGCCTCCACTGGCATGCAGGTAGGCTGTCTTCACATCCATCTGGTGTAAAATCAAACTATCCTCAGCTGCTTTCTGCATCACTACCCTTACACTGGTCAGATTGGCTGTGGGGGAGAATGTTTCACCGTAGTCTATCCCCTCCCTCTGACTTGGGGGACCCTGATGTTAACAAGACGAAAGTCTTTCTCAGGTCTGCATCCTCTTAACAATTGTATGTATTGAGCTGTACTGTACTGTACCCATTCTGCAATCTGTTAATAAACTTTTCAATCAATCAATCAATCAATCAATCAAACATTTAGCTACAAACCTGGCTTTGTACTTGTCATGGCCTTCAATACCCTCCTTGATTGAGTACACCCATTTTCCTCCCACTGTCTGTCTGCCCTCTGGTAACTTGGTTAGAGTAAAGGTGTGGTTGTCCTCTAGGGACCTCATCTCCTCATCCATTGCTCTCTCCCATTTTCTTGACTCAGGGGACACCATTCTTAAAGGTCTGAGGTACTCCACTCACTACTCTGTAGCAGTAATCAATGCTGGTAAGTGTACTGTCATCCTCGTCACTTTCTCTCTGGGCATAGTCTTTCAGATACTTTGGGGGTTTGTGTTCCCGTGAGGGATACCTCCCACTGCATGAGGCACGTGACGTCACCCTCGGGTGCTCCTCGTCATCATCCTCTGGGGGCTGTTGACTGTCTGTCTGCACGACTGTGCTCAGTACACTAGGCTGAGGTGTCTCTCTTTCTTCACACCTTACTCTGGAGTCCAGCTCTGGCTCCTCTGTCTGTGTCTCGTTCTCACATGTTGTCTTTGTGACAAATTTGACTAGCCTGTGTTTTTGCACTTTTCCTTTACCGGGGTAGTAGACTAGAAAAGCGGGGCTTCCTTTGTCGTGCCCTACAAAGAGTCCTTTTTCACATCTGGACTCAAGCTTTCCTCTGTCCTGCTGGTAAGCATAACACACTGACCCAAATGTTTGCATTCTGGCTAGATTACACTTCTTTCCTGTCAGTGCTGTATACGGGGTGGTGCCTGTGTGCTTATTAAAACACCTGTTTCTGGTGTAAGCGGCTTCTTGTACCGCATAATGCCATAGACTCTTAGGTAAGTTACCATCTATCAGCTTACACCTAGCCATTTCGAAACGAGTACGTCCTTCCCTCTCTGCTACCCCGTTCTGGTGCGGGGAGTAAGGACATGACGTCTCGTGTATTATCTTGTTCCTTCTCAACAGTGATTGGAACTCTCTATTTGTGAACTCGGTTCCGTTGTCGGACCTCAAGCATCTTATGTTGCCATAAGGGGCTACATCTGCAAGGAATTTCTCCGTGGCCTGGAATGTGTCACTCTTTGCTTTGAGAAAGTAAACAAACACTGCCCCTATACACACATCTGTAAAAGACTGTATGTTGTGAAGGGCCAGATTAAACCGAATATATATATTTATTTATATATATATATTTAATTGTATTTGTATATTCTCTAATATTCCCTGATATCCCTTGTATATTCCTTGTACAATATGCATTGAATATCCATTCTAGCCTACTGAACATCCCATAATAGTCTCCATTCTACTATTGGTCGAGACCTTGGTGCCAGGCTGCCATACCCCTCAGACCCAGTTCAAACGTACCGCTCCACATGTACGAACAAGTCCTAGTTCCGCGTAGGAATCTGGCTACCGCACCACTAATGGGACTATTTGTTCATAGTGCGTATATATACTGCGCTACTAAAGTAGGACTTTCTTTTCAGTCCAGTTTCTTACCCTCCAATAGAGTCACAGACGTAAAGCCTCCCCGCGACGCCACGTGTGGGAGTAAGGCCAAGTTCGCCTACCATCGGTATTGAGACATCGTGTATATTAATATTTGAATAGTCATATTTGGCACTATATCGTCGAGTTGGACGTAGTCTATTAAGCTAATAATAGTCTGTTAATATATAGTGCTTCGTGCGGTGAGAATACTACCGTAGTCAGTACCCCATCGTTTCGGGCAGAGAACTGGCTGCTTACCCAGGGTGGTTGACCCCACGTGAAGCTGCACCCGAGGAGCCCCAGAGCCGACGAGCGAGTGGACCTGTATACCGGATTATTCTACCGACGACAGCCCGCCTTCCCAGGCACGGATTATGCTTTGTACACATTGATTATTCCATGGATAAAGACCCCCGACACTGCCGTGTGTTGGAACCCCCCCCCCTGGAGAGGACGCAAGGTGAGGAGACGCTCTGCAAGACGAGGTCGCTTCACGTCTCTCCTCCGTGGACCGGATGACGCCGGCCCACAAAGAGTCCACCTGCTTTCATCTGTGGTCCAAGGATCGCCGGCGCATTGAACGGCACTACAGTGGGTTCACCTGGGATACCCTTGGCCGGATGAGGCAGCCGGATTCTACCCCCCCCCCTCCTACTCCTGTCGGCTTACAAGCGACCGGATTAACCCCCCCTAGTGTGTCCAGTATATAATCATTAAAGTATCATTGCTGTTATTCCTTAAACTATTCCAGGTCGTATATGTACCACCTGCGCCTTCAGAGATTGGACATTCTCTATTGATATACCGACGAATACTCTTGCCATAAAAGTGCATACTAATTCCATTCATAAATGTGATTGATTTGATTAAGTGCTTGTTCTACACACCATCGCTGTGTAGAAATAAAGACCTATTTCTAATTCGTACATTTGTGTTGGATCCGTTTCATCTACGTGACAGTGTTCATCGTAATATATTTATGCCGTGTACTGGGTGGCCGAATATTAAGTACAAAGGTAGTGGTAGTAAGTATCATATCTAGTAATACAGTCAGGGAATTGTACCCCTCAGTTACAATTGGTCCTTCGAGCCGGAGGGTAATCAGTGTAATATTAATATAGTGTTATTAATATTGAAATGGCCTATGATGAACACTCCACGAAACGATCCTCCTAACCAACGCCCGCAGCGCGAACGACGGCTCCCTCAGTACTTAGAGGCCTACGCTGTCAGTCAACAACCTAGTCTTCTACTAACAGTAAACGCGGTAAAACTAGAAAGTAAAAGTATGTCTAACCCCAACGCCCAGACTACCCCGACCATAGAGGCCCCTACGGGCTCTAATGTAACTGACCAAGTTCACGGTGGGGACCAGTGGGAACCAGACATGACTTCACACCCCGCCAGTACTGAAGAAGTAGTCCCCGATGAGTCCCGGGAGGAATACAACGCTACCGAGAGAGAACTCGGCACGGAAGAAGACGGGGAGAGCACCGTGGAGATAGAGCTCCAAGGCTCCGCAAGGAGTACCCCGAGGGAAGGCTCCCCTATACAACCGCCTTCTCCCAGCGAGGCAGAGAGGACCCTACAGCAGGCCTTCCTCATCAGCCTGAACGCCGCTGCTGAACGCGACCGACTGCAGATCCAGCAGCGAAGCGAACACGAGCAGATACGTCTAGAAATAAGACGCATTCAGATGGAAGAGAATGTGGCCCGAGAACGAGCCGGTGCTCAACGGGACGCAGCGCGCGACAGACAGCAGTCGCAACTAATAGAACAGCTGATCAGACGGACAACACCCTCTCCCTCCGCCAGAGGCTCCAGGAACTCGTCTAGACACACCTCCAGGGCGGCATCCCCTAGCCGAGTAAACAACCCTGAACTTGACCAACAGACGAGGTCTATACCCCCCACAGACCACCTCCCCCCACCGGTCCAAGCGAGACCTAGCAACCGGGAAGGAGCAGCATATCCTGTGGAGAGGCTAAACCAGAGACTACAAGCACTGGATGACCTAACTGAAGACGAAGAGGAAGAGGAGGAGAACCACGCCCGACGACAGCACAGTACTCTACCGGACCAGGAGGTCCGGTACAGCCCAGGCTATACTCCCGTGGAGCTGCGCTACAGACCCCCGACTCTATACACGGGTGAGCACGACGCACGACCCGCACCGAGGAACAGCACCTGGACAAGCGGGCCATGGTACACTGCCGGTACCAGCCCATACCAAGGAGCGGGAGGAGACTCGCCTAGGAGGCCTCTCCCCCAACGCTCGCCGATGTATCCACAGTCAGCGTCATACATTGGCACGCCTATGGTACCCGACTTCACCCAAGAGAACCGGGCCCAGTATACAGAACTCCGCATGTGTCTGGAGACCATGTTGGTGGATGTATTGGATGAACGCCACAAATACGCCATCCTACTGAAGCACTTAAAGGTGCCCCGCGCACATAATATAGCGCTCGCCTACGCGACTTCCACCACCCCATACGCAGCAGCGCTGGTAGCATTGGACCAGAGGTATGGGCGCATATGGGATTACGTGATCCAGGAGATCCGACACATCGACCGCTTACCCCCAGCAATAGACAATCGAGCACTGGACGACCTGTCCATCAGAGTGCAGTCCCTGGTAGGGATGTTGGGAGCGCAAAGAGAGAAGGGGAGGCATGAACTTTACGCCAACTCAAATGTGGAAAGGATTCTGGAGAAGCTGCCGCCCGCTCGTCAGGAGCGCTTTAGGCGGCAGAGGGACCACAGAGACCCGAATGGCCCCGAACCGAACCTCCTCGATCTAGCAGACTTCCTGGCGAGAGAAGTCAGCAGCCTACGGCTAGATACATTCGGACGGAGCACCCCTGGCTCCAGAGAAGGAACCAGACGACTAAATGATGGAAGAAGATCGGTGACCGTGATGCACCAATCGGAGTCAGTACCGAGCAGCAGGAGCCACAGTACCCCCTCCAGAACGGAGAAGTGGAAGATAGTGTGCCCCTACTGTGAGAAAGAACACTGGCTAGCGCAATGTGACTCCTTCCCCAAGCTGAACGCGGAGGAAGCAAGTCAATGGATAAAGTCCAACAAGCGCTGCTTTCGCTGTGCGCGCTCACACATGGCAGCCGAATGCCGCTTAAAGAAAAGGTGCACCAAGTGCGATGGAGCCCATCTGGACATACTTCACGACAGTAACAGACGGCACCCTTCACCCGCACCATCCAGCCGCAAAGCGAGCGTCATGTACATCGATCCCGCCAGCAGCAGTGGAGCCCGAGTACTCCTAAAAGTAGTGCGTGTGACACTAAGCTACCAGAATAAAGTCCTGGACACTTACGCCGTCCTCGATGACGGGTCAGAGAAGACCCTGCTGCTCGCCTCCGCTGCGGCCCAGCTAGGGCTACGGGGAAGCGAAACCCAAATGACAATTCGGACAATAAGACGAGATTTGAAGACGATAAAGGGCGAGAATGTCTCATTCTCTATCGCAGCAAGCGGCCAGCCTGAGCGACGGTACCAGATTGCAGACGCTTTCACCAGCCAAGAAATAGGACTGTCGCGGTACACATACCCCGTCGCCAAGCTGATGGAGAAATATGTACATCTGCGCAAGTTACCGATCCCGCTCATAGACAATGCTATGCCGACCCTGTTGATAGGCTCCGACCATGCAGACCTCATTGTCCCGATAGACCGGGTTCATACGGGACCCCGAGGCTGTCCTGCAGCAGTCGAGACCCGTTTGGGATGGACTCTCCAAGGCCCGCTCGCCAAATCTCTCAACCGAAGTACAGCCACTAGATGTCTCCACTCCCGAGTCACAGAGGGAGAAACCGCACTCCTGCAACACGTAGAGCGGCTATGGACCTTGGAACAAATGCCCTTTAAGAACGGAAAGAAAGACATTCGCTCTAAAGATGACATTTACGCCATTCACCTCCTCGAGACAGGGACCAAGAGAGTCCCGGTCAACGGCGTGTTGAGATACGCCACGCCACTCCTGCGGCGAGAAGGAATGCCTACTTTCCACGCCAAGACAGACGCCACAGAACGGTACCTGCTGAACACGGAGCGGCGCTTAGCCAAGAACCCCGCCCAAGAGAGTGTATACCGCGCTGAGATTGAGAAGCTCATCACAGCGGGACACGTCACAAAGATGGACATTAAAGAGGCTGACCAGACCACTGAATCGTGGTACGTGCCCCACCACAAGGTCCATCACAACGGTAAAGACCGCATAGTATTTAACTGCAGCTACCAGATCGGATCCCAAAATCTGAATAAAGAGTTACTGCCCGGTCCCACACTCGGCCCCTCCCTACTCGGCGTTCTACTCCGCTTCCGCCAGGAAAAGGTGGCCATCAGCGGGGACATTAAAGGAATGTTCCTGCAGGTGAGATTAGTAGAGGCGGACAAGCCCCTGTTATGGTTCCTATGGAGAGAGAAGCCAGGAGATGAGCACCCAGCCATCTACCAATGGGAAGTCCTCCCCTTCGGAACGACGTGCAGCCCCTGCTGTGCTACCTTTGCACTACAGAAACATGTAGCAGAGGACCCAGCAGCGGACGAAGAGGTCCGACACAGCGTAAAGAACAGCTTCTACGTAGACAACTGTCTACAAAGCCTTTCAACCCAAGAAGAAGCCGAGGCTCTCCTGATTAAACTCCGCGCCTCATTGATCAAAGGCGGCTTTGATCTCAGGCAGTGGGCCAGCAGCGATCCGCAAGTACTGCGCAGCCTCTCCTCCGAGGACAAGGCAGCCAGCAGCGAGACCTGGATGGCTACAATCCCGGGAGAAGCCCAGGAGATGACCCTGGGATTGGTGTGGCGATTCAAAACAGATTCGCTTCACTACAGACACAAGCCCCTGACTACGGAGCAGGGAAGGCCGGCGGCGGCGCCGACCACCAGACGGAGTGTGTACACAACACTCGCCCGACAATATGACCCGCTAGGATGTATTCTACCGTACACCACCAGGGCAAAAATTATTGTACGAGCATTGTGGGACAAGGACCAGGGCTGGGACGACCCCATTCCCGCACACCTTGCATCCACCTGGAGAGAGTGGGAGATGGAGCTCCACTCACTCCCAGGCGTTAATATGCGCCGAAGCTACTTCCCACCCACGGTGAGGCCAGAGACATGTAAAATGGACTTACACGTCTTCAGTGACGCCTCAGAGGTCGCATACGGATCAGTAGCCTACTTGCGGGCCCAAGAGAAGGGGGGAGAGATCTACACAGCATTTGTCCTCGCCCGCTCGAGAATAGCCCCACGCAAGCAACAATCTATCCCACGTCTAGAGCTCTGCGCAGCCCTAGCCGGAGCGCACCTAGCCACGCTCATCCAACGTGAGCTCACCATACCGGTGTCTAGAACAATCCTGTGGTCAGATTCCACGACGGTACTCGCCTGGATCAAATCGGACTCATGCAAGTACAAAGTCTTCGTGGGAGTCAGAGTCACCGAGATTCAAGACTTAACCGAAGAGTTAACCGGAGAAACAGAGTGGCGCTACGTTGATACAAAACAGAACCCAGCTGACGTCATCACCCGGGGGATGCCCCTGGATGACCTCACCCGTCGCAATGTCTACAGTGACGGCCCCGCATTCCTAAGACTCCCGGAAGGACAGTGGCCCATGCCTATCCCGAGGGAAGCAAGTCCAGAGGAGGTGGAAAATAAGAAGTCTGTGTTCTGTGGATTGAGCACCGTAGCCTCCACCGACCCTAACATAGACGATTGCACGTCCATAGAGAGTGCACAACAAAGAACATTCCTGCGGTACCACCCGGAGTGCAAGTCCCCCGCTGATATGTCAGCAGCTGACTACGAGGAAGCAGAATTGCTTCTACTGCAGCGAGCCCAGAGAGACTCGTTCCCCGATGAATTGGCCTGTCTACAGGGAGGAAAGCCCGTCCCATCCGACAGCAGATTAATTCATCTGGCCCCCGAGAGCGACGCTCATACCCTCATCAGAGTGGGTGGTCGCCTACGCAGAGCCCCCAATCTGCCGGATGACATTAAATACCCGATCGTATTGAACAGCCGACACAAGGTCACAGAGCTGATTATAAAGAGATACGATGAGGATGTACATCACGCAGGAGCAGAAAGAGTCTTCGCGGAAATCAGACGTCGTTACTGGATCCTGCAAGGAAGAGAGGCGGTACGACGCTTCCAGCGAACATGTCTAGACTGCCGCAAGTGGCGCGCGCAGCCCAGCATACCAAGGATGGCTGACCTTCCTCCATGTCGCCTCCGAATCGGTGACAAGCCATTCCACTCAACGGGTATGGACTGCTTTGGCCCGCTGCACATGAAGAAAGGAGGAGGAACCGAGAAGCGGTGGGGTATTGTATTCAAATGCATGACCACCAGAGCGATACACATCGAGCTTCTCCCGACCATGAGCACAGACTCATTCCTTATGGCCTTCCGTAGATTCACATCACGGAAAGGAAGACCGTCTACCCTATTGTCCGATCATGGGACAAACTTCAAAGGCGGCGAAAGAGAGCTGAGAGAGAGCTTCCAAGCTATGGGCCCAGAACTTAAGACCCACCTCGCTCCAGCACAGGTTGATTTCCAATTCAACCCCCCAAACGCACCCCACTTCGGTGGCACTTGGGAACGAGAAGTGCGCTCCATAAAGACAGCCCTGTACGCAGTACTTGGGGCCCAGACTGTGGCGGAAGAAGTCCTAATGACAGTCCTCACGGAGATTGAGGGAGTACTTAACTCGAAGCCCCTCGGATATGTCTCCAGTGATGTGGCGGATATCGACCCAGTTACCCCCAACACACTCCTGATGGGGCGGCTAGATCCTGCATTACCCCAGACAATGTACCGGCCTGAAGAAGCGAACGGCCGACGAATGTGGAGGTACAGCCAAGTATTAGCCGACAAGTTTTGGAACAGTTTCCTACTGCACTACCTACCGTCTCTACAGACCCGCCAGAAGTGGGTAAAGGAGATAGACAATTTGACAGAAGGAACAGTCGTCATGATTATTGATCAATCACTGCCCAGAGCTATGTGGCCGGCCGGCCGCGTAAGCAAAGTGATCACCGGTGCCGACGGCAAGGTCCGAGCAGCTGAAGTGCTCGTCCAGGGTCGCACTTACACCCGTCCCGTGGCGAGGCTCATAGAACTACCTCGACTCCCAGACACAATCGATGATGACCATGACCCTACAACCCTATGACTTTGTGAAGTTGACTGACCCCTACAGCAAACCCTTATGTGTAAATAGACAACGCGATTAATCTGTCTCTGTTTAACTGATTAGGTCTGGGACCAATCAGGGGGTGGCTGTTGTGAAGGGCCAGATTAAACCGAATATATATATTTATTTATATATATATATTTAATTGTATTTGTATATTCTCTAATATTCCCTGATATCCCTTGTATATTCCTTGTACAATATGCATTGAATATCCATTCTAGCCTACTGAACATCCCATAATAGTCTCCATTCTACTATTGGTCGAGACCTTGGTGCCAGGCTGCCATACCCCTCAGACCCAGTTCAAACGTACCGCTCCACATGTACGAACAAGTCCTAGTTCCGCGTAGGAATCTGGCTACCGCACCACTAATGGGACTATTTGTTCATAGTGCGTATATATACTGCGCTACTAAAGTAGGACTTTCTTTTCAGTCCAGTTTCTTACCCTCCAATAGAGTCACAGACGTAAAGCCTCCCCGCGACGCCACGTGTGGGAGTAAGGCCAAGTTCGCCTACCATCGGTATTGAGACATCGTGTATATTAATATTTGAATAGTCATATTTGGCACTATATCGTCGAGTTGGACGTAGTCTATTAAGCTAATAATAGTCTGTTAATATATAGTGCTTCGTGCGGTGAGAATACTACCGTAGTCAGTACCCCATCGTTTCGGGCAGAGAACTGGCTGCTTACCCAGGGTGGTTGACCCCACGTGAAGCTGCACCCGAGGAGCCCCAGAGCCGACGAGCGAGTGGACCTGTATACCGGATTATTCTACCGACGACAGCCCGCCTTCCCAGGCACGGATTATGCTTTGTACACATTGATTATTCCATGGATAAAGACCCCCGACACTGCCGTGTGTTGGAACCCCCCCCCCTGGAGAGGACGCAAGTTGAGGAGACGCTCTGCAAGACGAGGTCGCTTCACGTCTCTCCTCCGTGGACCGGATGACGCCGGCCCACAAAGAGTCCACCTGCTTTCATCTGTGGTCCAAGGATCGCCGGCGCATTGAACGGCACTACAGTGGGTTCACCTGGGATACCCTTGGCCGGATGAGGCAGCCGGATTCTACCCCCCCCCCCTCCTACTCCTGTCGGCTTACAAGCGACCGGATTAACCCCCCCTAGTGTGTCCAGTATATAATCATTAAAGTATCATTGCTGTTATTCCTTAAACTATTCCAGGTCGTATATGTACCACCTGCGCCTTCAGAGATTGGACATTCTCTATTGATATACCGACGAATACTCTTGCCATAAAAGTGCATACTAATTCCATTCATAAATGTGATTGATTTGATTAAGTGCTTGTTCTACACACCATCGCTGTGTAGAAATAAAGACCTATTTCTAATTCGTACATTTGTGTTGGATCCGTTTCATCTACGTGACAGTGTTCATCATAATATATTTATGCCGTGTACTGGGTGGCCGAATATTAAGTACAAAGGTAGTGGTAGTAAGTATCATATCTAGTAATACAGTCAGGGAATTGTACCCCTCAGTTACACTGTACATATTTAAAACCACCTATGGACTCGTTGCTTACTGGACCGGCTAGATCTGTGTTAACTAGCTCAAGTGGTACCGTTACTTTTTCCGTGGGACGTCTGTTCCTCGATTGAGTGAACTTCCCCTTTATACACACTTCACATTCTTTGTTCGGTCTATGCTTTTCACCGTTAATGTGCATGCCTTCTGTCACTGCTTGCAGTTTCAGTAAATCCTCGTAATTACAATGACCCATGATCTCATGCCATGTCTGGATATCATGACTGACAGTCACATTACACATATCATTATCATTACACTCTGTTTGTAGATAATACATTCTCTTGTACACCTCTATGTTAAATCGCGTACCGTTAGGCTCTACAAGAACATCTTTACCTTCATTGAAGAACACTTTGGCACCGTTCGCAGTAGCAGATTTTACAGAGAATAGTTCTTGTGGGAACGAGGGTATGTAGAGAGCGTTCTTTAACGTCACTGTACACCGGCGCCCCTCACTGTCTATGAGGCATACCTGTGCGTCTCCTCTCCCCTGCGCCAAACCCAAAAGTGCGCTTCCCGTCTGCCAGCTCCATGCTGTGTCTCTCCGGCTCGAAGGTGTTGTCAAAGTTCTTGAATCGGTTCCTGTCGTTGATGATGTGGGACGACGCACCTTTGTCCACGATCAGTCCCTTCCTTTGGACCTGCTGCGTTGACTGGGTGACGTACGTTGACTGGGTGACGTACGTTGTCTGCGCCCCGAAGATGAAGTCCTCTCGTCCCACTGCTCTCCGGGCGTCGTCTCACGTCCACCGTTGCCGCCATCTTGTCCACAGCCGCCATCTTGTCCATGCGCGTACCGAGCGCTCTGGTCACGTTTCTTTCTGCACACTTTGTCTGTGTGCCCCGTGGATTTACAGAAGCTACACCAAACAGTCTTTGTGCAGTTATCTTTCCTGTGCCCTTTTTCTCCGCATCGCCAACACGCCAGCTCCGTCGGGGTTCTGGTCTTCTCTCTCGGTGCCGCCCGGGCCTTCAGCACCCTCTCTCCCGCCTCCGCGGCGACTGGGTGTGTGTCTTCTGAGGCCTCAAAGTTTCGCAACTTGGCCTTGAACTCCCCCAGCGACATGTCTGCTGAACCGTGTGTCACCAGTAGTGTGAACGGTTTGTACATCTCCGGTAGTCCTCTCATAACCATCGCCATCATTAGTCAATCGCTCGGTGCTTCTCCTGCACTCTTAAGCGCTGTAATGATCTGTTCAGCTCTGATGACGTATTCGGTCACAGTCTCGGTGTGCGCTTTCTTCAGCGTGGTCAGAGTTATGTAGAGGGATACGATCCGGGGTCTTCCCCTTCCGATGTAGTGTTCTCTTAACACTTTCAGGCTCTCTCTGCCTTTGTCCTTCGTGTCGCGGAATATCAGTCCCAAGCTCGTGTCGTCTAGCAGTGGTGCTAACTCGCAGTATGCGTCGGCCGTTACTTCTCCCGTGGGGGCCGTCAAGATGGTTTTCTTCAGCCCCACTCTGTGCATACAGCACAACATTCGCTCTTCCCAGAGCTCATAGTCCTCTGCCCTTCCGTTGAACGAGGGCCATTTGCTCCTTCCTTTGGTCGCCATCCTCTTTTGATGGTAAGCGTAGCTTTAGCCACGCGCTGCTCCCGGTGCTAAACTAGCCTATACTTTCAGCTAAACTTGCTAACCTTGCTTATTTCGCTCCTGCGTGATCTGGGCCCATAACCTGTTGACAGAGTCACCTGTGGAGCGACAATAACTTGGCCATGACGACAAGGTTCCTCTCTTTAGCCTTTGGCGTGGTTTATTATTCACACATCATTATGCACATGAGACCTTCTCTCGTGAGAGGCGACGGACGAAGAGATCGAGGGGGAGGTAACAACTCCTTTTATACCTCTTACCTGACGTCAGCATCAATAGCTACGTCCCCTTGCGCCTATAGCGCAAGGGGACTCTTGTGGAAACAGTTAAGCAGTTACATGCAATCGTATATAACACATAACCTCAACATATACAATCATAACAATAAAATAAGTAAGGATAACAATCAATTAAAACATGTACAACTTGATTGACAAAGGTTGGAGATCAAGGTCCTCAAGCTTTAAGGACTGTTGGAGTTCATTCCATGAGCTAGGGGTATCATAGCAAAATGCAGCTTTTGCTTTGATTTAGGGAGCGGCCAGTCACTAGAACGGGTTCCATATACCAAAATCCCATTCCAATAATGATGTAGTATAAGGAGGTAGCTTACCAATAAGGGCCTTAAAACTTTACAAATACCAGTGTTTGTTGCGCCTCTTCATCAGCGAGGACCAACCAACCGTCTCATAAAGGACACAGTGATGAGTATCGTATCTATCATTAGTGATGAATCTGAGGGCAGAGTGATATACAGAGTCCAACGATTAAAGGGTTGAGGCCGCAGCATGCCCATAGATGAATTACATCACCATAGTCCAGGACTGATAAGAAAACTGCTTCAACAACTCTCTCCCTACTAAGCTGGTTCTGTTTCTGTATAGGAAGCCAATTGTATGTCGCAACTTGGAGGCAATGTTGTCCACAAGGAATTTAAATGTAAATTCCTCATCAAGCCACACACCAAGATATCTATATTCAGTGACTCTCAATGCTAGAACCACTTACGGTAGATACTGTATGTGTAAACCATCATATTCAATATTTCTAGCTATGTTTCTAGGTAATAAAGGAAAGTTCTCAATGGCCAATTGTACAGAGTCAGCAATACAATACACAACAGTATCATCTGCATACAGATGAGCTTGACATTCATACCATTCAGCGAAGACAGATCATAATAGGGATGGTCATGAGTAATGTTTTCCCAGATCAAGTACTCACATGAATTACTGGAGTAGTGCTCGAGCAATTGTTTATGGAAATCTATTTTTAGAACACATCTTAAAACGAAGGGCAGCAGCAATAACGAGATATTGCATGGAGTCACACACACACACTACAGATTTTTATTATGTCTCGCTCTGCGGACATAACAATGCACAGCAATATACCCTATGCTTAACCGATTCAGGGCCAACCACGTAGAATACGTGATTGGGAGCCAGCCCTTGACGGCCAACCATGTATATATACGTGTTAAGCTTGTTTTTGTTTTTGTTGTCACAGAGCTGTATTTTGGCTGGAAAAGGCATATTGGGACTCCGAAAGTGCAGTACCGGCCAGATCCTGGTATTGGTGCTGTCTCGAGAATGCCGTTTCCCCTGTTGCAGACCGGGTGTAACTTTTTTTTCGCTCCGGGTTAGCTTTTCTGTTAGCCTAAAGCTATGGCTTCACCAGATCGCCTGGAATACTTTTTGCGATGCCGAATTCAGTATGCAGTAAAGGAATATAGCATCAGCCAATGGACATATCGATCTACCAGATGGCGATCAAATAACTGGGAAATTCTTTTTGGAATCAAACTGGCCACAGGTAAGAGCGATTTGACATCAATTTCAGTCTGACCGGGCCTTGTTCTCATAGCCATCCACCCGTTCAGCGTATGATGTTGCAATAACAAATGCCGTTATTGGTAATCAATAATCAGAAACGACTTCCCCCGCCCCCCCCCCCCCCCTTTCATGCAGTCATGGTGGAACATGATACCGATCATATGCATTTATATTTTTAACGCCAATCGATTTAAACGTTATTAGCTTAGCGCCATATAACTAGCTTTGCAGGAATTACCCCAGACCATTCCGATATAACGTTCATATTCACGACGCTATAAAACGGGAACGTATTGATATTCTTTATGGCATATTGAAGAGAAGGTTTATACGTCAATTGACAATGACAATGGACACATAGCAATAATATAAAATATAGAGTTAGCACTACAAACAACGCACAGTGAAAACTTGTAATGAAAAGCTGGCCTCATAGAGTGGGGCCCATCTAATCCCAATGGCCCTGAATGTGTTAATGCATATTGTCAGTGAAAACAGTCAGTTACCATTAGGTTGTGGTGACCCATATGTAAGAGACATTCACTAAGGTGGGCTTGTGCCTGAGCGGGGGTTTACTGTTTAGGGGAAAAGGTAAATACCACTTCCAGTTCCGGGTTGCGGGTTTGTTGTTATTGTAAATGCTATGTGTAGTGATAAGTAAAATACCTCGACTCGAACTACGTCTCTGGCTCGCTATTTCCTTATCGCCACAATGATTACATTACCTCCACTCTGTCTGCAGCAGGTCTCTCCGCTCATGGAACGGCATGTCTGTATCAATAGTATATGAACGCTACACGAAGTGGGCGACATGTTGTTGGCGCTATTGGGAAATGCACAAACATGAACCGCTGTTTTTATCTTTTTGATAACACTAAGTTCTATCCAACACAACTCACTTTTCGTGGTATACTCCACAGCTGACCAGTGTTGTCTTCCTGCAACAACTCATGCTTCACAGGATTTCAGCACAAGATTTCTGTTTCAGTGGCACAAACAAACATGTTTGGTGGACGTATTTGGCGTTAACCAAATAAAAAAAATAAAAAAATTAAATCGAGCACCCTCAAAAACCGAGTTCAGTTGAAGTGGCGAGTACTCTAGTAATTGATTACTCACGCCCCTTTCCTAGTCCATGAACACTTACGTGCGCTCTCTCCCCCACCGTCTCCAACAAAACAAACAATGCAAAGTCAGACAGTGATAAAACATAGAACAGGATTCATCACCATGTCTGGATTTGTGCCGTGTAGGGCTACAGCTTAACAGGATAAGTGTGTCCTTCTACCAGAGTGCAAATGTAACAGTAAAGTGCAATAGTAATATACAATGTACAGATGATTAAACTTGGTTTAAAATATATAAATTAGTATTATTGAGTAATAGTGCTAATCAGATGTATGTACAGAGTTGTAGTATTAATATGTACAGTGATACAGGTATAAAAACTAGTGCAGTCAATAGATTAAACAAAATTTACTAATTAATCTCACATTTTTCTGTAATTAATCTAGATTAAAATTATCATTTTTCTACTTAAAACCGAAGCTTGTAACATATTTACATGAGTAAAATCATGGAATTAATGTAAAATCAACACAAAAAGTATAGATTCAAAGACTACTTTAATAGCTTTCTTTGAATACAGTTTCTCTCCTGTGAAATACAAATGTTCAACAAAACCATCAACATTGACTCAGCTAGACCTCTTCTTCTTATATCCACAGCGCTAAGATTGAATATTTTTCACTCCATAGATTAATTTGAATGCTTTAAATAATTTTAATTAATCTCCAAAGTTAAAGCATTAACTTTGACAGCCCTAATAATAATACATTTATTTGATATAGTGCCTTACATAAGGTATCTCAAAGCACTTTACAGACATTGAATAGTACATGGACAAACACAGTACATGGACAGACACAGTACATGGACTTGTAGACACAAACAAAAACAAACAAACTCCGATGAGAAGCGGCAGCCAAACGTGCACGGCGTTCTCTCAGTCAGAAGTGACGTGGCGATGAACAAAGACACTATGGTTAGGGATGTCCCGATCGCCTTTTTTTGCTTCCGATCCGATCCCGATCATGTGATTTTAAATATCTATCGATCCGATCGTTTCCGATCCGATCTTTCACATTAGTAATCAATTTTGACGCATTTTTGTCAGAAACTGGCAGAGCGAGACAAGCCCATCTGTTGCCTATAATAGTCCGGGGCGCGAGAGCGGAGGCTTTTGTTATTACATTCACCCTGAGAAATGTGCTTCTGCTTCATATGAGAAATATTAAAAGTTTCAATATATCTTTGCACATTAGTATACATTCAGTGTTCGACTTACGTAATGGTCCATTCTGGTCTGAAACGCCGACGATAATCCTCAGTCACGTAACGTTATCCTCCAGGTGAAAAGTTAGTCTGAAAACTTCGCCTCCAGCCGGCTGTCCTCCTTGCAAACATTGCAACTGGCTTGACTTTCTATTTTAAAATGCTTAGTTCCAAACCTCTGACATTAAGTCTAGCTGCTCAAGTCAGTGGATATTAACCGTGTTTCGGGAGCGACGTGTTGTACTGTTGTTGTTGTGATGTGGTCGAGCCGCGTGTAGCGTCTAAATTAAAGGGGTGTTTGTTGCAACGGTGAAAATTAAGGGGAATGTACGTGTTTGTTGTGGAAAATTATTCTGCTCTGTGTGACAATAAATACATTAATGATGATATATTATATGTAATTTAAAACCAAAACTAAGGCCTCCGTATGAGTTTAAGACGTGGACATGGTCATGTTTGTTGAATACATTTTTTATTTTTTTGACTGCCGATTTTTATTATAATTTTTTCCCGATCCCCGATACTCTGAAAAGCACGTGATCGACGCCGATTCCGATCACGTGATCGGATCGGGACATCCCTAACTATGGTAGTAAGTCATACTCGCAAGCAGCATGACTAGTAAGAGTCAATCTACAGCAGAGCAGCAGAGTAGGGCAGGTGGAAGCAGACCTCAGCTACAGCAGCAGAGTAGAGCAGGTGGAAGCAGGCCTCAGCTACAGCAGCACAGTAGAGCAGGTGGAAGCAGGCCTCAGCTACAGCAGCAGAGTAGAGCAGGTGGAAGCAGACCTCAGCTACAGCAGCAGAGTAGAGCAGGTGGAAGCAGACCTCAGCTACAGCAGCAGAGTAGGCCAGGTGGAAGCAGACCTCAGCTACAGCAGCAGAGTAGAGCAGGTGGAAGCAGGCCTCAGCTACAGCAGCAGAGTAGAGCAGGTGGAAGCAGGCCTCAGCTACAGCAGCACAGTAGAGCAGGTGGAAGCAGGCCTCAGCTACAGCAGCAGAGTAGAGCAGGTGGAAGCAGACCTCAGCTACAGCAGCAGAGTAGAGCAGGTGGAAGCAGACCTCAGCTACAGCAGCAGAGTAGGGCAGGTGGAAGCAGGCCTCAGCTACAGCAGCAGAGTAGAGCAGGTGGAAGCAGGCCTCAGCTACAGCAGCAGAGTAGAGCAGGTGGAAGCAGGCCTCAGCTACAGCAGCAGAGTAGAGCAGGTGGAAGCAGACCTCAGCTACAGCAGCAGAGTAGAGCAGGTGGAAGCAGGCCTCAGCTACAGCAGCACAGTAGGGCAGGTGGAAGCAGGCCTCAGCTACAGCAGCAGAGTAGAGCAGGTGGAAGCAGGCCTCAGCTACAGCAGCAGAGTAGGGCAGGGCAGGTGGAAGCAGGCCTCAGCTACAGCAGCAGAGTAGAGCAGGTGGAAGCAGACCTCGGCTACAGCAGCAGAGTAGGGCAGGTGGAAGCAGGCCTCAGCTACAGCAGCAGAGTAGGGCAGGTGGAAGCAGACCTCAGCTACAGCAGCACAGCACAGTAGGGCAGGTGGAAGCAGACCTCAGCTCAGCTACAGCATCACAGTAGAGCAGGTGGAAACAGACCTCAGCTACAGCAGCAGAGTAGGGCAGGTGGAAGCAGGCCTCAGCTACAGCAGCACAGCACAGTAGAGCAGGTGGAAGCAGACCTCAGCTCAGCTACAGCATCACAGTAGAGCAGGTGGAAACAGACCTCAGCTACAGCAGCAGAGTAGGGCAGGTGGAAGCAGGCCTCAGCTACAGCAGCACAGCACAGTAGAGCAGGTGGAAGCAGACCTCAGCTCAGCTACAGCATCACAGTAGAGCAGGTGGAAACAGACCTCAGCTACAGCAGCAGAGTAGGGCAGGTGGAAGCAGGCCTCAGCTACAGCAGCACAGCACAGTAGAGCAGGTGGAAGCAGACCTCAGCTACAGCAGCAGAGTAGAGCAGGTGAAAGCAGGCCTCAGCTACAGCAGCAGAGTAGAGCAGGTGAAAGCAGGCCTCAGCTACAGCAGCAGAGTAGAGCAGGTGGAAGCAGGCCTCAGCTACAGCAGTACAGTAGAGCAGGTGGAAGCAGGCCTCAGCTACAGCAGCAGAGTAGGGCAGGTGGAAGCAGGCCTCAGCTACAGCAGCAGAGTAGAGCAGGTGGAAGCAGACCTCAGCTACAGCAGCAGAGTAGAGCAGGTGGAAGCAGGCCTCAGCTACAGCAGCAGAGTAGGGCAGGTGGAAGCAGGCCTCAGCTACAGGGTGGAAGCAGGCCTCAGCTACAGCAGCACAGCACAGTATGGCAGGTGGAAGCAGACCTCAGCTCAGCTACAGCATCACAGTAGAGCAGGTGGAAACAGACCTCAGCTACAGCAGCAGAGTAGGGCAGGTGGAAGCAGGCCTCAGCTACAGCATCACAGCACAGTAGAGCAGGTGGAAGCAGACCTCAGCTCAGCTACAGCATCACAGTAGAGCAGGTGGAAGCAGACCTCAGCTCAGCTACAGCATCACAGTAGAGCAGGTGGAAGCAGACCTCAGCTCAGCTACAGCATCACAGTAGAGCAGGTGGAAGCAGGCCTCAGCTACAGCAGCACAGTAGAGCAGGTGGAAGCAGGCCTCAGCTACAGCAGCAGAGTAGGGCAGGTGGAAGCAGGCCTCAGCTACAGCAGCACAGTAGAGCAGGTGGAAGCAGACCTCAGCTCAGCTACAGCAGCACAGTAGAGCAGGTGGAAGCAGGCCTCAGCTACAGCAGCAGAGTAGGGCAGGTGGAAGCAGGCCTCAGCTACAGCAGCACAGTAGAGCAGGTGGAAGCAGACCTCAGCTCAGCTACAGCAGCACAGTAGAGCAGGTGGAAGCAGGCCTCAGCTACAGCAGCAGAGCGCGTGAATACTTTCCCTAAGCGGGTTGTACTTTTGCGTTCGTTTTGCGCGATCTGATTGGCCACTGACGTTTCTGGTCATGTGACATGTGCGCCAATTGTGTGACGCCTAGTTCTGCCACCGGTTAAGCTTAGGCACTCTTTCGAAGCTGGTTAAGGTTAGAGTTTGTCTTAGAGCAGGGCGATAGAACACCAGCCCTGATTCCAAACTCTAACCTTAACCAACTTCGAAAGAGTCGCCTAAGCTTAACCAGTGATAAACTAGGCGTTAGGTAGTTTGCAGGCTGTTAGACCCGGAAATAGGCGCAGAACTAGGTGTCACACGATTGGCGCACATGTCACATGACCAGAAACGTCAGTGGCCAATCAGATCGCGCAAACCGAACGCGGATGTACAACCCGCTTAGGGAAAGTATTCACGCCAGCAGAGCAGGTGGAAACAGACCTCAGCTACAGCAGCACAGCAGGACAGCTCCCCAACGACCAGGGGAAGAAATCCAGGCCACAGTCCACAGAGAAAGTAGAAACTCCAAAAGGTCCACAAATGGGTGAATGAAAAAATTATAGGATCAAATGAAGACTACTACTTACTAAAAATGGATGTTTAAAAGTACTAAAAAAACAACAAAAAATTCCAAACACTAACAAACATTCGGCACAGACAATGGGGATGCTGCCATCTTGGAAAAGGGGCGGGCCCCTTCTCCCAGGTGGTGGTGAAGATCCCCATGGTTAATAATAATATAATAAAAACACTATGATAGTAAGTAACACAAAATAGATACATAAATGTATAAATTCGGTATATACAGCACTATTTTACATGCATTCATATGTAAAAATGTACTTGGCAATAAAAAGATGATATTCTATTCACCCCCCCCCCCCCCACCCCCCCCTCCAAAACATAATCACACACACACACACACACACACACCACACACACTGTGACGACCCCCACTTTACATGCAAATGAGAGAGTCTTCAGAGAGCATGGTAGAGTGGTGGTCGTTAGCCCCAATTGGTCTCACCTGCATGGGCAGTGAGAGAGCTGCCTGCACGATTGCATGGAGCAAGTTGCACCCTTACTTAAAATTCATTATGAATTGAAAATGGGGGACCCTGATGTAAACAAGACGAAAGTCTTTCTCTAGTCTGCATCCCCTTAACAATTGTGTGTATTGAGCCGTACTGTATTGTACCCATTCTGCAATCTGTTAATAAAATGTTCATTCAATCAATCACCGTGCAGATTGATTGATTGAATGAAAATGTTGTATTGTATTGTGATCAGGTTTCAGTATTTTCAAAGTGCAGTGTTCCTGTACCTAGATTAAGATGAACTTGGCCTTGAATGAAATACTTCTTATCATAATTAGGAAGATCATTTGCAGAAGACACCCATCAAATTAAATTAGACGATTCATACAACCTCAACTCTGTCACATTATTAATGTTATCTGTAGTGTTTCGGTTATATTTGTGAATACAGCCTGTGTTACAGAGATATATTGTGT
>NW_028170778.1:0-13328 GCF_963971535.1 Notolepis coatsorum | reverse complement strand
CACAAAGGAAAAGCATTAAATAAACATTAATGGAACTGGGTTATAGGGAGATTTATGAAGTGGGCGCATTCGCCCCCACTGCCGAGAGACACGGAGCACTTGAATAACTATCGTGCACACAGGTAAACAAACCAGGTAATTTATTGCCTACTCATATGGTAGGTGGCCATCGTGAAAAATTATTTCTCATTGTTTCTTTTCACTGTTATAAGTGGATTTGTTTTCTTCCTTGTTTATTGTGAGATTGAATATGGTTTGGCTATTTAGTCTCACTTGGATATGATTTTGACATCTCTCAATGTTGAAAAAAGAAACAAGCCACATGTTTTATTTCTGCTCTAAACTACGACAATTATTTTTTTCCTCTTTTTAAATCTTCTCCCATCCCAATTTTGCTGTGCCAATTCCCCCTCCCCTGTCTTGAACGTTGCTCGCATATGCCCCCCACTGGCCGGTTGTAGGGAGGATAGAAGCATTGCATCACGTGTCCCCTCTGATACACGAGGAGGCAGCCTGTCACATCTTTTCACCTGCCAGCACGGACTCTCATTGGCGAGGTGTAATGTGTGGGAGGCTCACACTACCCCCGCCATTTCCTGTCTCTGCTGTGCAGGCGTCCCCAACCGACCTGTAGGAGTCGCTGTCCACAACGTCCAGATTACCACCCATCGACTTCCACCCGCTAACTCTGCCAATTGAGTTAGTATGACAGCCGGCCCAAGCCGGAGGCAACGCCGACAGCCGGATTCGAACCCGTTGTCTCTTGCGTTGGTGACGAGTGCAATGTCCGCTGCGCCACCCAGCCGCCAAACTACGACCATTTTAAAACCCTGTCCGACATCCTGGAAAAACAGATCTGCAATCATAGTCCCCCGGCCCCATTTTGTAGTTCCTGAAACGCGCTCTGAATCTGCACACCAGCACAATTAAATGTTTGTTTTTCCTCGATTATTCTTGCTTGGAAATCACCTAGTCCTCCTCATCACCATCTTCCTGGTTGGAAGACACAATGTTCTTTATTAGGTTAGAAGAAATCAAGTTTACTCTCAGAGGTTTCCCCCGAGAAGTTCTCTACCAGATGGCAGCCCTTGCTAACCCGTGTGTGCAGCCTCACAGGGCTCCTGGGTGAGAGCTCTTAGCTATCCTCCTCCCTACTGAGCGTCTGTTTGTTTTGGGTGCGACAGGGGTATGTATGTGTGACGGGTGGGCTGGTGTGGGCGGGAGGGGGCTGGGGATGGGATGTGGGTCAACGTGTGTTTGTCTATAAAACTTCAAAATGAATAAAGCCCTTAATCACGGCTTACCGATGTCAAGCATACCCGTTTTACCCACGCTGATGAACAGCGACTGATTAAACACAGTAATGAGGACACTGTGATGGCAGAAAAAAAAACAAGAAAAATAAAGAAATGTGTGAAGTTTTTCGAGTCGAGGTCAGAGAGGTGTTCTTTGACAACAGTAGTGGATTTGAGAGGAGGATGTTCATACGTTTACAAGACATAGCCTGTGGACTGCACCGCTGCTCTCATCTTTGTACTTCACAGAGTCAGGCGGGGAGAGATTGTCAGATCATCCAAATCTCGAGCTGTTTGAGTCGAGCCTTAGCTTGATGTTTCATAACCTCGTTCTGTTCTGACAGCCCTTATCTGAAGTGCGACCGTTGATCCTAGACTGTGGCTGTACACTATACGAGCCACTGAGATTGCATGTGTCCTTTAAAAATAGTATGTAGATTCAGGCATATGCAAAAGGCAACAACAGAGTTGGGAACACAGCAATCATCTACTCATACCGTACTGCTTTGACAGGGTGATATGTCATATCATCATAGATCAGTGTACTTAGTTACTGTCAAACCAAAAAAAAAACTGAGATGTTGTGCTTTTTCCAGAATTATACACCCACACATTATCTGAGTACTTCTGAGTACATCTTTGCAAATATTTGTATGGGTCATTATCAGTGCAAGGTTTGGAGATGATCCCTTTTTAATTACACACACACAGTTATAAGAGAAGTAACATCAATAATGACATTTTACTGTAAATTACAGATCTCACTGTATTAACTACCTTTAAGATCCCATGAAATGAAAAAAGTGTTTCCTCAATATTACCACTTTTTTTGTATCACTGTGGGCCAAAATAATTCACAAAAAATGTCCTTCTTATTTTGTGTCTAAAGAAACCCACTGTTGTGGTGAGTTTAGTAGTCACTCTGCACTTGAGGGCGAACACTCCAAAATAATTTTGACATTTGAACCGCCGGTACTTTAGGAGGTCAGTCAAACGTCAATCAAATCGACCTCCCGCCCCAAAAGGTATTTTGCAATCGGAAATACGCCAAATCACGTCACAAGGCTTGTGACGCCATCAATCTGTAAAAACAAAGACATGACTTAGCAAGTAAAAGTGGTAAATACGTTTAGAATGTTTTCAACATCAATTGTCAAAATTATTTTGATAGCCTAGTGTTGAATAATTACCAAAGGACCAGAAAATGGATATGGTCTATGTTTCTCAAAATTAAGACAATATAACTACAGTAGGCTACTCCAAAAGTAATTGAAGGCACAGATGATATCACTCATTAGTCCAGTGGATTATGTCAGTGATTAAAACTTTTGTCACATACGTAATATGCAATGGATTACGTTTGCAAAAGGTAACATTCATAGCCTTGCCCAGTACTCAACACACACACACACACACACACACACACACACACACACACACACACACACACACACACACACACACACACACACACACACACACACACACACACATCTCTCCCTATCGCTCTATCTCTCTCTATATATATCTCTCTCTCTATCTATCTATCTATCTATCTATCTATCTATCTATCTATCTATCTATCTATCTATCTATCTATCTATCTATCTATCTATCTATCTATCTATCTATCTATCTCTCTCTCTCTCTCTCTCTCTCTCTCTCTCTCTCTCTCTCTCTCTCTCTCTCTCTCTCTCTCTCTCTCTCTCTCTCTCTCTCTCTCTCTCTCTCGCTCTCTCTCTCTCTCTCTCTCTCTCTCTCTCTCTCTCTGACAAACAGGCCAGGGTTACCAGAGGCTGCATTATTACCTTAAGACCCCTTGCCACCTCTCCTCCCAGCACCGTTTGAAGCACCCAACACATGCAGTTCTGAAGATTCAACCGGAGAGGAGGAGAATGGAGAGAGAGAGCATTTTGAAGTTAGTGAGGAGAAAACATTGGAGAGAAATCAAGAACGAGGGAACTGACAAAGGATGTGTGTTTGAGTGAGAGACACACAGACAGAGGGAAAGAGAAAAGATGTTTGTTGGTGAATGAGAAAAAACAAGTGAAGTTGTGTCAAGTGATAAAGAGAGAGATAGATAGAGAGACTTACTGACTGAGTATGTTTCCTATCTGTGTGTGTGTGTGTGTGTGTGTGTGTGTGTGTGTGTGTGTGTGTGTGTGTGTGTGTGTGTGTGTGTGTGTGTGTGTGTGTGTGTGTGTGTGTGTGTGTGTGTGTGTGTGTGTGTGTGTGTGTGTGTGTGTGTGTGTGTGTGTGTGTGTGTGTGTGTGTGTGTGTGTGTGTGTGTGTGTTGAGAAGGCTGTGCCATACTGGTGCAGGACAGTGTGTGTCAGCCTCCATCAATATGACATGTCTTTGAAGTGGAAATACAGGGAGCCAGGTTCAGTCCAGTCCCTTGTGAGACACAATCATGTGTGTCTGTGTGTGTGTGGGTGTCATGTGTCCCGATGCATGCGTACACACATGTGTGTTCGTGTGCACCCTTTGTTGTATCTTTGTGTTAGCTGCAAGACAGAAACAGAGGCAAGGCACCTGCCGGCAGTTACACAATATGCTAAACAGGAAGCTCCAGCAGAGATCACTGCTTCTAACTGCCACGCTCCAGCCATCAGCCACAGAGCTGAAGTCCCACTCACCTGTAGTGCGTGTGTGTGTGTGTGTGTGTGTGTGTGGGGGGGGGGGGGTCATTGATTATAGCTGAAGTGGAACGGATATGTATGTAAACAAGACCCGCTAGCTGCCCCTAGAGGCCGTCCTGTTCCTTACACAGGTTTGAGTGTTCCAACTGCAATTTACTCTAGTTCAGTGGTTCCCAAACTGTGGTGCGCGCACCCCTTGTGGTGCGCGAGCGCCCTCTAGGTGGTGCGTGACATGAAAAGGCTAATGGTGGTAATTTTTTTTTTTTTTTTTACAATAAAATTTCATAAAAATCTTAGTCAAACCTTTAGTGTTGTGAAGGGCCAGATTAAAGTTGAGAATCTACATTTATTGTTTTATATACTTTGTATATTATTTATATATACACGGTATATCCCTTTACCTACGTTCAAACCAGAGTAATATTCGCTCTCCTTATTGGATAGCGCCCTAGGCTCCAGGCAGTCTCGCACTCAGACAGGTGCAAAGGGCGAGTTTGGGGCATGTCAGAACATGCCTTTGGCAGTGTATTGATTCAGGACCAAAGTGGTTAGGTTTGGAACTAGATAATCACTTAAGTATAAATACGGCGCAGGTGTGCCCAGCAGTAGTTCATTCAGTTCGTCTAAAGCAGCAGTGTGACAAGTTCATTCAGTTCGTCTAAAGCAGCAGTGTGACAAGTTCGGTAACATTGAAGTGAGCAACCGTGCGTTTAGAACATGTGCGAATAGAATAGTAAAAGTGTCAGAGTTTAGTGAAGTAACGTCAAGTTCGACCTAGTTTAATGTGAAGTATAGTGCACAGGAGAACCAGCGTCGGCGATTGCAGAACCATTACTGGTTGGATTATATTGATTTGGAACGTGGTACCCGGAGAAGAGCATCGTTGATTTCCACTATCGTTTGGGATTCAACCTCGTGAGGATTACAACTCGGGCCTGCCTCGTGGACGGGGCTGGCTAGCTGTCATCAATGCTGTCGGGCATTTGGATTACAATTATTGCTTTTGCTGCTGATCAAGGGAGTTTACAAGGACCGACTCCTGTACCTGGAGTCTCTTTATTCCTCATTGAATCAGACTGAGTATCCGAGCATTCCTCTACCCTCCAGGCCTTACACCCCCGGAGGGAACCCATTGTCTCCAGTCGGTACCAGTGTTGCCCTATATAATTGCTATTATACGACAGGTGGTGTCAACTTAGACCCATCGTAGGATTCCTGCTATTATTAGTGACTCATGCTCTTGACTGACTTTACGTATATTCTTCGCCATACAAGCGCGACCCTAATTCTCATTCTGTAACCTAACGTTGCCTAATAATAATAAATTACCCTCAAATACTATTTCTGTGTCAATGCCGTGTTATTGTGGGTGTTCACCATCTATATTTGATGTACTGTCTGGCCAGTAATTAAAGTACATAACTAGCAGTGGTTTAATCTATCACAATCTTTAATACAGTCAGGGTTTTGTAACCCCTCAGTTACATTTAGTATTATGGATATTAAACATGCTGGCAGAGTACATGCATCCATGTTGTCGTGAACATTTTAATTAAAGGGGAACTATCTTATAAATGGCCTTTTTGAGTGTTTAGCATTGTTTCCTAGCTATGTGAACTTATATTAATATGATCTATGTCTCAAAATTCTCATATTGGCGCATTCTTCCAATTCTCCTCTCACAATATTCACCCTCACTGAACTGAGTCGTTTGAAAATGTGCCTATATGTGATGTCATATAGTCACTGCTGCATGTTAATGTTGGGACGCTCCGCAGTGGTTTAGGTGGCACCTGCAGCCCAGGCTCAAAACAGCTCGAAATCTTGAGGTAGAAAAATGCTGTTTTTGAGGACTTGATTAGAAATACAAAACAATGAATAAAAAAAATATATATATTACAGAGGTGTTCCATAGACTCACAGGAATTGTGTAAAAGTGCCCAAATAGTGAAAGAAATAGTAAAATAGTTCCCCTTTAAATAAAGAAATTCCCTATCCATAGTCGCCGTAGGAAGAGATAAAATAAAAAATTAAATCTGTGCATGGAGACCAGCAACAATTTTTCCTAACAGAAACCCATTGGGGGGTGCGTCAGCTAGGTCGGGAGGTGACAGGGGGTGCACAGCCAAAAAAGTTTGGGAACCGCTGCTAGTTTAATAGGCACAAATTGTATCTCAAAAGTTATGTTACATGGCTACTAGGGTATACAAAGCACAAATAACACGTTGGTGTATGTGCATACATCAGTAAACGTCTCTTATATAACCCAGTAAAAACACTTTATGCTTTTCTTTTTTATATACATTTGGTGCTTGTTATTAATCATTGCCAGAATCCGTTATGTGGCTGCTATATCAAATATCCCTGTGACACTTCAGATCCTAAAGTGATTTGGGAGACGGAATGAAATCCCTGTCTCTCTTCATAAATCCTTATTTCCCCTGTCCAGCTAAATTCACCCTTCACTGTGTCCTTCAAACGCTGACTGGCCAGTGCTAGCTTACATGTAGCAATGGTTGCTACGAAATGCAATTGATCTCACATGAGTGTGAGAAAACAAGCACAACACAACATCACTACCTGTGGATGCAGCTGTGTGGTCAGCCACAACACCAGCTCAACATAGCAACCGAAACAAGGATGATGTGTATTCTAACATAACATGTTTGAATGCTTTGGATAATATACTTGTCAGTTTGCAGCAAACCAATGGTTATGTTAGGTGGCAATAACGTTAGGTAGTTATGACAGCTAAGTAAGTTACAGTAACTATATAGTCTTACCCAGGGCAGCTCCCAGGCTTGGCCTGACGTGTCCCCCAGAGAGCTCCTAGAATCCAGTGAGACGTAGGTCTTCATAGTGGAGAGAAAGGGATTATGGGTAGAATGGCCCAGGTATTGGATTGGAGGGGACTAGGAGGGGGGAGGGGGGAGTTAGAAAGTGAATGAATGGGGGAGGGTTGGAACATTCTCAAAGTCAACTTCCTGTCTGTTGTTGCTAGAAAGGCGCTATATGTACCATTTATTATTATTATTATTATTATTATTATTATTATTATTGGTATCATTATTATTAATTCAGAATAATGTGTGAACATGCCCCTTCCCTGCCAAATTATTGGTATTTGGTACCAGCCTTTTAGGCAAACCTGACACTTTTTTGATTAATATAAATAAATTAGTTTATCAATTCAAATACATTTTTATAAAATAAAATGTACAAAGATTATTTTCAACTTTAGTCTGCGTTTCCATCCTGACCCCTTGGGTGTCATTGGAGTGGGGGGTGTTCTGAACGGAAAAAGCACTTCAGATACACCTGCAGTTTGTGATCAGGAACACCGGGGCTCAGCGCTGTGTCTGAAGGCCACCTCGCCGCATGACACTGATTAAAGACAGCTGGGGACTTTTGGAATAACGAATGTTTTGCTAGGGATCCGTTTAGCAGGAGTCCAGCCCTGAACAAGTGCAAGTATACAACTCTGGAAGGAGAAGAAAAGTGTACGTCGAGAGTTCTCTGGGCTGTTTTGGAAAACATTTCATGTGTTTTGCAAAAGTTTTGACTCCGCTGTCCTTCCTCCGGGCCTCCTGAGCGTTCAAACAGAATAACTCGATTATTACTGGAGTGGGGTGGGTGGACCGTCTGGTTGAGCAATGGAGACGGCCTGACAGCAGACGGTGAGTCTCTGACAGGTGTGTGTGTGTGTGTGTGTGTGTGTGTGTGTGTGTGTGTGTGTGTGTGTGTGTGTGTGTGTGTGTGTGTGTGTGTGTGTGTGTGTGTGTGTGTGTGTGTGTGTGTGTGTGTGTGTGTGTGTGTGTGTGTGTGTGTGTGTGTGTGTGTGTGTGTGTGTGTGTGTGTGTGTGTGTGTGTGTGTGTGTGTGTGTGTGTGTGTGTGTGTGTGTGTGTGTGTGTGTGTGTGTGTGTGTGTGTGTGTGTGTGTGTGTGTGTGTGTGTGTGTGTGTGTGTGTGTGTGTGTGTGTGTGTGTGTGTGTGTGTGTGTGTGTGTGTGTGTGTGTGTGTGTGTGTGTGTGTGTGTGTGTGTGTGTGTGTGTGTGTGTGTGTGTGTGTGTGTGTGTGTGTGTGTGTGTGTGTGTGTGTGTGTGTGTGTGTGTGTGTGTGTGCGCGCGCGCGCGCTAACCTGGGCTGTACCATTGGTGCTGAGGTCTGGTAAACACTGACCTGCTGTGAGCTAATCCAGCCTGACTACCTTCCTGTCACCACTTTGATTCCTTCTCAGCTGGAGTAGAAGGCCGGGACACACAGGGTACCCACACACACACATAAGCACACGTGCACTGCACACACACACACACACACACACACACACACACACACACACACACACACACACACACACAGGGATGAGCTTGCAGCGCACGGCAGATGCCCATGTACAGTAGTGAGTACACAGATAAAGGATTACAGAGGTGATTGATGGCACAGTGGGTGAGTTTGTCTCTGTCTCGCAGACAGGAAGCCTTGGTGTAATGGTGGGCTCAGGCTTAACAGCTGGGGTCCAAAGCACACCATTCATTCTCCATAGCGTGTCTCCCCCAGGATGGAGTTGTAGCAGCAGAGGTCCGCGTGCGAAAACAAATGTTGTGCCCCCCCGCTGCGAGGTTTCCACGTGTCTGCCGGCACCAGAAGGGCTCTGGAGGCCTAAGTACATACAGTACATTTCTGTGCACAGTAATGAGCAGGGGAATGTCTGGTCTAGCTTACATAGCAGGTGTCTCGAGATGTATGAAAATACACTGTTATTGAACATAATGAAAGTAGAACCTTTTAAAACTATTTTTGACATTTATTATGTAACGGATGGTATCGTGAAGCGCAGTCAAGAAGGGCTGGGGTGAGTAGCAGTGCTATGGGTTAAACTCACTCTCACATCCTCAAAAGACGCATAGACCTTAGATGATAGACCCTAGATACTTAGAAGTGAGATCACCTCTTGGTATAGCGGTCTGTGTTGCTGCCCGCCGTGTGGGAGACCGGGGTTCGACTCCCACTCGGGGCATCGAAGTTTGAGGTGACGTTGTCACAACCGTTACATATATATATATATTATATGGCATCACCACACTGTTGAATTATCAAACGGTGTTAATTCACTTTAAATGTAACGATGATAGAATCACTTCATGGCGCCAAATAATGTAATCACTGTGAAGGAATCTGTCAAAGTTGTCTTTGAGATTGACAGCTTTCGACGTGTGGCCCTCGAGACACGACCCGTGGAATACTCTCGCACTCGGAATACTTAGCGAAGCTAAACGCCTCGAGATGGATCTTCCAAATGTCTTTCATGTCACAGATAATGTGTTTCCTTGCGTATTCCTATCATTTGCGCTTGCTCCGACGTTACTGTGTGATAACTACTGGTGGTCGCAGTACTGTCTTCCCTTTGGTGAATGATATACTGTATGATGTTTTTGCTGAAAGTTAACTTTGAAGCAGCGGTCATATTTCAGGAGTGGTCTAACACTGCAAGCTGCACATAAGGAAAAAACTGCCACACTGTGTATACTGTTGCCTTTGTTTGTGTATGTGTGTGTATGTGTGGTGTGACAAGTTGTGTTTCACTTATACAGGGCGTGCGAGTCTTGGAACAAGTAGCCGAGATGAGTCACCATGAGGTCAGTGGCCGCAGCGATAATACCAAACCGATGCCGTCTTGTCAATAGCCATTCGCCCGGGAGAAAAATGTTTCGTCCCGTTCAGTAAATTACACAGTACGCCGCACGCCGGAGGGGATCAAGGCTATTACACAGTACGCCGCACGCCGGAGGGGATCAAGGCTACCTGACCCCAGTGTTGTTTGGAGAAACAATAGAACAATGACTGCAAGCTATTCCAACAGCCGTGTTGTGCCGCCAACTACAAAACACCTTTCCATTAACTCCAGGGCTGCCGCTATTAGCTCGCCATGCCACTGTCTCCTCCCTGAGACGGAGAGGTTATTCGCTGACCGTGGAGCATTATATATATATTCTGGCTAGGCCTTTTAGTTCCAGTGAAGGGAGCTATTAACGCTCCAGTATACAGTGACATTCTAGATGATTCTGTGCCTCCAACTTTTTGTCTGGAAAGTTTGCGGAAGGTCCTTTCCTGTTTCAGCATGTACTATTCTGACCTCACTAATGCTCTTGTGGCCAGAGAGAAGCAAATCCCTGCAGCAGTATTGCAGCATCTAGTGGAAGGTCTTCCCATGGGAGTGGGGGAGCTGTTTTTCCAGCAATGGGGGGTGGGGGGGGGGGGGGGTGGGGGGGTAAAGGTACATTTTCGGATACACTGGGATTCTGTGAAATGTATGAATCTTTGATGAATGAAGGTCTGATTATGCACTCATATCGAGGCCAGAAGGGCATAGAATATATCCTTTAAGATTGTGATACACTGTAGGCTACATTTATTATTATTATTTTTTTTAGCAGTTTGGTCTATTCTGTTTAATGCTGTTGCTGATACCATAGTAGCCGTTGGATTTGCATGTGTGTGTAATGGTGTATAATAATAATAATAATAATTTAGGACCTGCTCCGAGGTCATCAATTGGCACACATGCGATGCATGCATGCAATTCGTATCTGCGATTAACCCATCCCGTCGTCCTTCCCCGCCAAGGGCAGCCGGGAGCAGACAGGCATCAACGTGAGCCGCGCCAGGGGACCAATCCAAGTGCTCCTGTCCGTCTTCGTCAAGGACGCCACAGCGTTAGCGATCTTGTTGTTGTGCATGTTTTTCCATTGGGTTTATCTTATCGGGGGGGAAACCCTTGCGAGCACGGGGAGAACATGCAAACTCCACACAGAAAGGCCTGGGAGATACCCCACCTGGGTAACTGGCATCATGGAAACCTGGTCCCCAAGCGGGAATCGAACCCTGGACCTTCTTGCTGTGAGGCGATAGTGTTAACCACTACACCACCGGTGTGTGTCTGTTAGAGCGAGTGGATACATTTAGGACTGTAAAGCATACTATGCAAGGAAGATGCGATATTATTACCAAGCTACTGTAACTTATAATTCATATAATTAGTAGAAATAGTACTTCCAAATAGTCCCTAAAGGTTAGAGAAGCTGTCTTGCGAATGGAAGATTGTTAATGCAAATCCCCAGAATGGCAAGGAATATTGAGAAGGGGAATCGAATGAATAATGCTCTCCCCTTCCTTACCAGCTGCTGTTGAAGTGCCATTGAGCAAGGCACTTAACTTCCAACTGCTTAGTGGCCTTCGATAACAGAAGGTGGAGATGGATGTAACTGTGAGAGTGTGAAGAAGGATGGGAGAGAATGAGAGCATGTATTCATCAAATCCTCCCCTAGATAAATAATACATATAATTCAAAGCACTCATATTTTGTGTCAAGAGTTGTTCCAGGTTTATCATGATTACAGAGAGGCTTGACCAAATATGGAATTCAAATTGGCTGAGGGGGGCGGCATTTATTCCAGGCAACGTGTGGAGAGAGTAATCTCCATTCTAAATGAATGTGCTAATCAATAGCCTAGTGTGTTTCCATTGCTTCTAAATGCCTTGTTTTAATTCACTTGCAGTGCACTTGGTAGCAACAAAGCATAATTTGTGGTGGTTACACCTGGGAGTAGACACGGCCAATCTGGCCTGCTAAATTGTTACTACGGTTTTAAGTACCGTTTCCACTGCATAGTAATCTAATCTTTACGGGTGATTGTCTTCCAAGCATTAGTTAGTTTTGGCAAATGTATAAATCAAATTAATGCATTTCCTTGTGTTTTTTTTTATGATGTTGTTATTTACTAACCTGTTCCTGGGAAGGTGAACCCGGTGCCAGGCGTTACACGACTCCTATGCCCCTTGAAAGAGAGGGAAATTAGTCAACTACCGGCTGCATCGGGTGACTTCCAACATCTGTGTCAGGCATTTAAGATGTAACGCCTGACCCCTCGTGAATGTTCCAAATGTGCACATGTGCACTGTAGGACAGCGGTTCTCAGCGTGGAGTCCGGGGACCCCCAGGGGTCCTCGAGAGGGTTCCAGGCGATCCCTAGAAAATAATGGGGAATTTTGGGGCACTGCCGTATGACGTGAGAGTATGTATTCTCTCCACTCACATCTCCTCAACTACAGTATAGACAGCTATGGGACTCTGGACTAAATCATATCCAATGTCTAATATCTAAAAATATGTTTTGTCCCCTGATAGGGAATATTATTAAATGAGGGTCTATGTGTCATTGTTAATTTTGAGGTCTTTGACACAAAATAAAGCTGAGAACCGCTGCTGTATGACGTACTAGGAATGATCACAACTAGCTAGGAATGTATTCACGAGTGTTAGCTCCTTAACTCGGTCTCCCTCACGGCTTCTGCAAGCACTCCCGGGAGCAGTACGAGAAGCTGTCCATCATGCATAAGAACATGCAGAAGCTCTACGAGAACCTGGGCAGCTACTTCGCCTTCGACCCCCAGTCCCTCAGCGTGGAGGACTTCTTCGGAGATCTGGCCAACTTCCGCGCCCTCTTCATGGTGAGCACAGACAAACATGTGCACGCACGCACGCACGCACACACACTAACACACACATGGTGCTCTCTCTCTCTTACAGTACATGCAATAACATACAAATAGTGCTCTCTCTCTCTCTTGTGCTCTCTCTACTGTACACACACACACACACACACACACACACACACACACACACACACACACACACCACACACACACACACACACACACACACACACACACACACACACACACACACACACACACACACAACACACACACACACACACAAATACACAGATACATACCAGTACACATGTTGTGTGTGTAACCATGTGATTGGCAAGTTCAGTTTTTATATTGAGCTTGTGTGTGTGCCTGCCTTCCCGAACACGAAGCACAGAGTTGGTTCAAAATGTCGTGTCAACTCCTGTCTATTCCTGGAGAGGCGGGGTAAACGCAGCGGTAGAGACGTGTGTGAACGTAATACGCCACAACTTCAAACAAGTTTACAGAGAGAGAGAGAGAGAGAGAGAGAGAGAGAGAGAGAGAGAGAGAGAGAGATGAGATCTTCCTCTCCGCCCGCCCCCCTGTCCAAACGGCTGAATGAAGTCATGTGTTATGTTAGCCTCCATAAACCTAAGGAACCTCGTCACATCAGCATCGATAAAGACATTTCCCGGATAGACTTTGTTTGTGTAGTTCTTTGAAAATTGTTATAGGTGATATTTACAGTGAGGCAAAAACCAAAATGGCACTGAGAACAAAGAAGAGAAGGTAGACGCGTTAAAACATTTATTCAAGTGTCTCTCCGTCTCCACCTTCGTCAGTCTCTCTCCCCCCGTCCGTCCCTCCCGGCGCCGCCCCGATATTCAACGTGTCAGGCTGCTGACATGATGTCCGC